>NW_027311890.1:1160000-1435000 GCF_040954645.1 Diabrotica undecimpunctata | reverse complement strand
AGGAGACGAGAGGTGAAGAGTGTATGTGTGTGTGTGTGCGTGTGTGCGTGTGTGTGCGTGTGTGAGTGTGTGTGTATGTTTGTGTGTCCGTTTGGATTGCAGAGATAAGAATACGGCCAATTCAAGAAGACCCTGCCTTTTGTAAGGGGCGACTAATAGGTAGGAGACGAGAGGTTAAGAGTGTATGTGTGTATGCGTGTGTGCGTGTGTGTGTGCGTGTGTGAGTATATGTGTGTGTCCGTTTGGCTTGCAGAGATAAGAATACGGCCGAGGCAAGAAGGCCCTGCCTCTTGTAAGGGGCGACTAATAGGTAGGAGTCGAGAGGTGGAGAGTGTATGTGTGCGTGCGTGTGTGCGTGTGTGTGTGAGTGTGTGTGTATGTGTATGTGTGTCCCTTTGGCTCGCAGAGATAAGAAATCAGCGGTTTCAAGAAGGCCATGCCTGTCGTAAGAGGTGACTAATGGGTAGGAGTCGAGAGGTGAAGAGTGTATGTGTCAGTGTGTATGTGTGTGTGTGTCCGTTTGGCTTGCAGAGATAAGAATACGGCCGAGGCAAGAAGGCCCTGCCTGTCTTAAGAGGCGACTAATGGATAGGAGTCGAGAGGTGAAGAGTGTATGTGTGTGTGTGCGCGTGTGTGTGTGTGTGCCTGTGTGCGTGTGTTTGTCTGTGCGTGTGTGTGTGTGTCCGTTCGGCTCGCAGAGATAAGAATACGTCCGTGGCAAGAAGGCCCTGCCTGTCTTAAGAGGCGACTAATGGATAGGAATCGAGAGGTGGAGAGTGTGTGCGTGTGGGTGTGCGTGTGCGTGTGTGCGTGTGTGCCTGTGTGCGTGTGTTTGTGTGTGCGTGTGTGTGTGTGTCCGTTCGGCTTGCAGAGATAAGAACACGACCGTGGCAAGAAGTCCCTGCCTGTCGTAAGAGGAGAATAATGGGTAGAAGTCAAGAGGTGAATAGTGTATTTGTGCTTGCGTGTGTGTGTTTGTGTGTGAGTGTGTGTGTGTGTGTCCGTTCGGCTCGCAGAGATAAGAATGCGTTCGTTGCAAGAAGGCCCTGCCTGTCTTAAGAGGCGACTAATGGATAGGAGTCGAGAGGTGGAGAGTGTGTGCGTGTTCGTGTACGTGTGCGTGTGTGCGTGTGTGCCTGTGTGCGTGTGTTTGTGTGTGCGTGTGTGTGTGTCCGGTCGGCTCGCTGAAATGAGAACACGGCCGTGGCAAGAAGGCCCTGCCTGTCGTAAGAGGCGACTAATGGGTAGGACTCGAGAGGTGAAGAGTGTATGTGTGTGTGTGTACGTGTGTGCGTGTGTGTGTGCGTGTGTGAGTATGTGTGTGTGTCCGTTCGGCTTGCAGAGATAAGAATACGTCCGTGGCAAGAAGTCCCTGAATGTCGTAAGAGGCGACTAATGGGTAGGAGTCGAGAGGTTAAGAGTGTATGTGTATGTGTGTGTGCGTGTGTGGGTGTGTGTGTGTTTGTACGTGTGTAAATATGTGTTTGTATGTATGTGTGTGTCCATTCGGTTCGCAAAGATTAGAATACGGCCGAGGCAAGAAGGCCCTGCCTCTTGTAAGGGGCGACTAATAGGTAGGAGTCGAGAGGTGAATAGTGTATGTGTATGTGTATGTGCGTGTGTGGGTGTGTGTGTGTTTGTGCGTGTGTAAATGTATGTGTGTATGTATGTGTGTGTCCATTCGGTTCGCAGAAATTAGAATACGGCCGAGGCAAGAAGGCCATGCCTGTCGTAAGAGGCGACTAATGGGTAGGAGTCGAGAGGTGAAAAGTATATTTGTGTGTGTGCGTGTGTGTGCGTGTGTGCGTGCTTGTGTGTGTGAGTGTGTGTGTGTATGTGTGTGTGTCCGTTTGGCTTGCAGAGATAAGAATACGGCCGAGGCAAGAAGGCCCTGCCTGTCTTAAGAGGCGACTAATGGATAGGAGTCGAGAGGTGAAGAGGGTGTGCGTGTGCGTGTACGTGTGCGTGTGTGCGTGTGTGCCTGTGTGCGTGTGTTTGTCTGTGCGTGTGTGTGTGTGTCCGTTCGGCTCGCAGAGATAAAAATACGTCCGTGGCAAGAAGGCCCTGCCTGTCTTAAGAGGCGACTAATGGATAGGAATCGAGTGGTGGAGAGTGTGTGCGTGAGCGTGTGCGTTTGCGTGTGTGCGTTTGTGCCTGTGTGCGTGTGTTTGTGTGTGCGTGTGTGTGTGTGTCCGGTCGGCTCTCTGAAATGAGAACACGGCCGTGGCAAGAAGGCCCTGCCTGTCGTAAGAGGCGACTAATAGGTAGGAGTCGAGAGGTGAATAGTGTATGTGTATGTGTGGGTGCGTGTGTGGGTGTGTGTGTGTTTGTGCGTGTGTAAATGTGTGTGTGTATGTAGGTATGTGTCCATTCGGCTTGCAGAGATAAGAATACGGCCGAGGCAGGAAGGCCCTGCCTGTCTTAAGAGGTGACTAATGGATAGGAGTCGAGAGGTGGAGAGTGTGTGCGTGTGCGTGTGCGTGTGCGTGTGTGCGTGTGTGTGTGTGCGTGTGAGCGTGCGTGTGTGTTTGAGTGTGTGTGTATGTCCGTTCGGCTCGCAGAGATAAGAACATGGCCGTAGCAAGAAGGCCCTGCCTGTTATAAGAAGCGACTAATGGGTAGGAGTCGAGAAGTAAAGAGTGTATGTGTGTGTGCGTGTGTGTGTGTGTGTGTGCGTGTGTGAGTATGTGTGTGTGTCCGTTCGGCTTGCAGAGATAAGAACACGGCCGAGGCAAGAAGACCCTGCTTGTCGTGAGAGACGACTAATAGGTAGGAGTCGAGAGGTGAAGAATGTATGTGTGTGTGCGTATGTGCGTGTTTGTGTGTGTGAGTGTATGTGTGTGTGCGTGTGTGCGTGCGTGTGTGCGTGTGTGTGTGAGTGTGTGTGTATGTGTGTGTCCGTTCGGCTTGCAGAGATAAGAACACGGCCGTGGCAAGTAGTCCCTGCCTGTCGTAAGAGGAGAATAATGGGTAGGAGTCGAGAGGTGAAGAGTGTGTGCGTGTGCGTGTGCGTGTGCGAGTGCGTGTGTGTGTGTGCGTGTGTGTGTGTCCGTTCGGCTTGCAGAGATAAGAACACGGCCGTGGCAAGAAGTCCCTGCCTGTCGTAAGAGGAGAATAATGGGTAGGAGTCGAGAGGTGAAGAGTGTATGTGTGTGTGTGTGTGCGTGTGTGCGTACGTGTGTGAGTGTGTGTGTGAATGTGTGTGTGTGTCAGTGTGCGTGTCCGGTCGGCTCGCAGAGATAAGAACACGGCCGTAGCAAGAAGTCCCTGCCTGTCGTAAGAGGCGACTAATGAATAGGAGTCGAGAGGTGAAGAGTGTATGTGTCTTTGTGTGTGTGCGTGTGTTTGTGCGTGTGTGAGTATGTGTGTGTATTTGTGTGTGTGTGTCCGTTTGGCTTGCAGAGATATGAATACGGCCGAGGCAAGAAGGCCCTGCCTGTCTTAAGAGGCGACTAATGGATAGGAGTCTAGAGGTGGAGAGTGTGTGCGTGTGCGTGTACGTGTGCGTGTGTGCGTGTGTGCCTGTGTGCGTGTGTTTGTGTGTGCGTGTGTGTGTGTCCGTTCGGCTTGCAGAGATAAGAACACGGCCGTGGCAAGAAGTCCCTGCCTGTCGTAAGAGGAGAATAATGGGTAGGAGTCGAGAGGTGAAGAGTGTATGTGTGTGTTTGCGTGTGTGCGAACGTGTGTGAGTGTGTGTGTGAATGTGTGTGTGTGTCAGTGTGTGTGTGCCCGGTCGGCTCGCAGAGATAAGAACACGGCCGTGGCAAGAAGTTCCTGCCTGTCGTAAGAGGCGTCTAATGAATAGGAGTCGAGAGGTGAAGAGTGTATGTGTCTTTGTGTGTGTGCGTGTGTTTGTGCGTGTGTGAGTATGTGTGTGTATTTGTGTGTGGGTGTGTGTCCGTTTGGCTTGCAGAGATAAGAATACGACCGAGGCAAGAAGGCCCTGCCTGTCGTAAGAAACGACTAATGGGTAGGAGTCGAGAGGTGGAGAGTGTGTGCGTGTGCGTGTGTGTGTGTGTCCGTTCGGCTTGCAGAGATAAGAACACGGCCGTGGCAAGAAGTCCCTGCCTGTCGTAATAGGAGAATAATGGGTAGGAGTCGAGAGGTGAAGAGTGTATGTGTGTGTGCGTGTGTGCGTGTGTGTGTGCGTGTGTGTGGGTGTGTGAGTATGTGTGTGTGTTAGTTTGGCTTGCAGAGATGAGAACACGACCGCGGCAAGAAGGCCCTGCTTATCGTAAGAGGCGACTAAAAGGTAGAAGTCGAGAGGTGAAGAGTGTATGTGTGTGTGCGTGTGTGCGTGTGTGTGTTTGTGCGTGTGTGAGTGTGTGTGTATAAGTGTGTGTGTCCGTTCGGCTTGCAGAGATATGAATACGGCCGGGGCAAGAAGGCCCTGCCTCTCGTAAGAGGCGACTAAAAGGTAGGGGTCGAGAGGTGAAGAGTGTATGTGTGTGTGTGTGTGTAAGTGTGTGTGTTTGTCCGCTCGGCTCGCAGAGATAAGAACACGGCCGTGGCAAGAAGTCCCTGAATGTCGTAAGAGGCGACTAATGGGTAGGAGTCGAGAGGTAAAGCGTGTATGTGTGTGTATGTGTGTGTGCGAGTGTGTGTGTGTCCGTTTGGCCCGCAGAGATAAGAACACGTCCGTAGCAAGAAGGCCCTGCCTGTCGTAAGAGGCGACTAATGGATAGCGTGTGCTAAGAGGTGGAGAGCGTGTGCGTGTGCGTGTACGTGTGCGTGTGTGCGTGTGTGCCTGTGTGCGTGCGTGTGTGCGTGTGTGTGTGTGAGTGTGTGAGTGTGTGTGTATGTGTGTGTCCGTTCGGCTTGCAGAGATAAGAACACGGCCGTGGCAAGAAGTCCCTGCCTGTCGTAAGAGGAGAATAATGGGTAGGAGTTGAGAGGTGAAGAGTGTATGTGTGTGTGTGTGTGTGTGCGTACGTGTGTGAGAGTGTGTGTGAATGTGTGTGTGTGTCCGGTCGGCTCACAGAGATGAGAACACGGCCGTGGCAAGAAGGCTCTGCCTGTCGTAAGAGGCGACTAATGGGTAGGAGTCGAGAGGTGGAGAGTGTGTGCGTGTGCGTGTGCGTGTGCGTGTGTGTGTGTGCGTCTGTGTGTGTATCCGTTCGGCTTGCAGAGATAAGAACACGGCCGTAGCAAGAAGTCCCTGCCTGTCGTAAGAGGAGAATAATGGGTAGGAGTCGAGAGGTGAAGAGTGTATGTGTGTGTGTGTGTGTGTGCGTACGTGTGTGAGAGCGTGTGTGAATGTGTGTGTGTGTCCGGTCGGCTCACAGAGATGAGAACACGGCCGTGGCAAGAAGGCTCTGCCTGTCGTGAGAGGCGACTAATGGGTAGGAGTCGAGAGGTGGAGAGTGTGTGCGTGTGCGTGTGCGTGTGCGTGTGTGTGTGTGCGTCTGTGTGTGTATCCGTTCGGCTTGCAGAGATAAGAACACGGCCGTGGCAAGAAGTCCCTGCCTGTCGTAAGAGGAGAATAATGGGTAGGTGTCGAGAGGTGAAGAGTGTATGTGTGTGTGTGTGCGTGTGTTCGTACGTGTGTGAGTGTGTGTGTGAATGTGTGTGTGTCAGGGTGTGTGTGTCCGTGCCGCTCGCAGAGATTAGAATACGGCCGAGGCAATAAGTCCATGCCTGTCGTAAGATGCGACTAATGGGTAGGAGTCGAGAGGTGAAGAGTGTATTTGTGTGTGTGCGTGTGTGCGTGTGTGTGTGCGTGTGTGCGTGTGTGTGTGTGAGTGTGTGTGTGTCCGTTCGGCTCGCAGAGATAAGAACACGGCCGTGGCAAGAAGTCCCTGCCTGTCGTAAGAGGCGACTAATGAATGGGAGTCGAGAGGTGAAGAGTGTATGTGTCTTTGTGTGTGTGCGTGTGTTTGTGCGTGTGTGAGTATGTGTGTGTATGTATGTGTGTGTGTCCGTTTGGCTTGCAGAGATAAGAATACGGCCGAGGCAAGAAGGCCCTGCCTGTCTTAAGAGGCGACTAATGGATATTAGTCGAGAGGTGGAGAGTGTGTGCGTGTGCGTGTACGTGTGCGTGTGTGCGTGTGTGCCTGTGTGCGTGTGTTTGTGTGTGAGTGTGTGTGTGTCCGTTCGGCTCGCAGAGATAAGAACACGGCCGTGGCAAGAAGTCCCTGCCTGTCGTAAGAGGCGACTAATGGGTAGGAGTGGAGACGTGAAGAGGGTACGTGAGTGTGTGCGTGTGTGGGTGTGTGTGTGTTTGTGCGTGTGTAAGTGTGTGTGTGTGTATGTTTGTGTGTGTCCATTCGGCTCGCAGAGATTAGAATACGGCCGAGGCAAGAAGGCCATGCCTGTCGAAAGAGGCGACTAATGGGTAGGAGTCGAGAGGTGAAGAGTGTATTTGTGTGTGTGTGTGCGTGTGTGTGCGTTTGTACGTGCGTGTGTGTGTGAGTGTGTGTGTGTCCGTTCGGCCTTCAGAGATAAGAATACGGCCGAGGCAAGAAGGCCCTGCCTGTCGTAAGTGGCGACTAATTGGTAGGAGTCGAGAGGTGAAGAGTGTATGTGTGTGTGTGTGCGTGTGTGCGTGTGTTTGTGCGTGTGTGAGTGTGTGTGTGTGCGTGTGTGCGTGCGTGCGTGTGTGTGTGTGTGTTTGTCCGCTCGGCTTCCAGAGATAGGAATACGGCCGGGGCAAGAAGGCCCTGCCTGTCTTAAGAGGCGGCTAATGGATAGGAGTCGAGAGGTGGAGAGTGTGTGCGTGTGCGTGTGCGTGTGCGTGTGCGTGTGCGTGGGTGCGTGTGTGTGTGCGTGTTTGCGGGCGTGTGTGTGTGAGTGTGTGTGTGTCCGTTCGGCTCGCAGAGATAAGAACACGGCCGTGGCAAGAAGTCCCTGAATGTCGTAAGAGGCGACTAATAGGTAGGAGTCGAGAGGTGAAGAGTGTATGTGTGTGTGCGTGTGTGCGTGTGTGCCTGTGTGCGTGTGTTTGTGTGTGCGTGTGTGTGTGTGTGTCCGTTCGGCTTGCAGAGATAAGAACACGGCCGTGGCAAGAAGTCCCTGCCGGTTGAAAGAGGAGAATAATGGGTAGTAGTCGAGAGGTGAAGAGTGTATGTGTGTGTGTGTGCGTGTGTGCGTGCGTGTTTAAGTGTGTGTGTATGTGAGTGTGTGAGTGTGTGTGAGTGTGTGTGTGTGCGGTCGGCTCGCAGAGATAAGAACACAGCCGTGGCAAGAAGGCCCTGCCTGTCGTAAGAGGCGAGTAATAAGTAGGAGTCGAGAGGTGACGAGTGTATGTGTGTGTGTGTGTGTGTGCGTGTATGCTTGCGTGTTTAAGTGTGTGTGTATGTGAGTGTGTGAGTGTGTGTGAGTGTGTGTATGTGAGGTCGGCTCGCAGAGATAAGAACACAGCCGTGGCAAGAAGGCCCTGCCTGTCGTAAGAGGCGAGTAATAAGTAGGAGTCGAGAGGTGAAGATTGTATGTGTGTGTGTGCGTGTGTGCGTGTGTGTGTGCGTGTGTGAGTATGTGTGTGTGTTAGTTCGGCTTGCAGAAATAAGAACACGACCGAGGCAAGAAGGCCCTGCCTATCGTAAGAGGCGACTAATAGGTAGGAGTCGAGAGGTGAAGAGTGTATGTGTGTGTGCGTGTGTGCGTGTGTGTGTGCGTGTGTGAGTAGGTGTGTGTGTCCGTTCGGCTTGCAGTGATAAGAACACGGCCAAGGCAAGAAGGCCCTGCCTGTCGTAAGAGGCGACTAATAGGTAGGAGTCGAGAGGTGAAGAATGTATGTGTGTGTGCGTGTGTGCTTGTTTGTGTGTGTGTGTGAGTGTATGTGTGTGTGCGTGTGTGCGTGCGTGTGTGTGTATGTGTTTGTGAGTGTGTGTGTGTGTATGTGTGTGTGTCCCTTCGGGTCGCAGAGATAAAAAAACAGCCGTGGCAAGAAGGCGATGCAAATCGTACGGGGCGACTAATGGCTAGGAGTCGAGAGGTGAAGAGTGGGCGACTAATAGGTAGTAGTCGAGAGGTGAAGAGTGTATGTGTGTGGGTGCGTGTGTGCATGTGTGTGTGCGTGTGTGAGTATGTGTGTGTGTCCGTTCGGCTTGCAGAGATTAGAATACGGCCGAGGCAATAAGTCCATGCCTGTCGTAAGAGGCGATTAATGGGTAGGAGTCGAGAGGTGAAGAGTGTATTTGTGTGTGTGTGTGCGTGTGTGTGTGCGTGTGTGTGTGTGAGTGTGTTTGTGTCCGTTCGGTTTGCAGAGATAAGAACACGGCCGTGGCAAGAAGTCCCTGCCTGTCGTAAGAGGCGTCTAATGAATAGGAGTCGAGAGGTGAAGAGTGTATGTGTCTGTGTGTGTGTGTGCGTGTGTTTGTGTGTGTGTGAGTGTGTGTGTGTATGTCTGTGTGTCCGTTTGGCTTGCAGAGATAAGAATACGGCCGAGGCAAGAAGGCCCTGCCTGTCTTAAGGGGCGACTAATGGATAGGAGTCGAAAGGTGGAGAGCGTGTGCGTGTGCGTGTACGTGTGCGTGTACGTGTGCGTGTGTGCGTGTGTGCCTGTGTGCGTGTGTTTGTCTGTGCGTGTGTGTGTTTGTTCGGCTCGCAGAGATGAGAATACGTCCGTGGCAAGAAGGCCCTGCCTGTCTTAAGAGGCGACTAATGGATAGGAATCGAGAGGTGGAGAGTGTGTGCGTGTGGGTGTGCGTGTGCGTGTGTGCGTGTGTGCGTGTGTGTGTGTCCGTTCGGCTTGCAGAGATAAGAATGCGTTCGTGGCAAGAAGGCCCTGCCTGTCTTAAGAGGCGACTAATGGATAGGAGTCGAAAGGTGGAGAGTGTGTGCGTGTGCGTTTGCGTGTGTGCGTTTGTGCCTGTGTGCGTGTGTTTGTGTGTGCGTGTGTGGGTGTGTCCGGTCGGCTCGCTGAAATGAGAACACGGCCGTGGCAAGAAGGCCCTGCCTGTCGTAAGAGGCGACTAATGGGTAGGAGTCGAGAGGTGAAGAGTGTATTTGTGTGTGTGTGCGTGCGTGCGTGTGTGTGTGCGTGTGTGCGTGTGAGTGTGTGTGTGTCCGTTCGGCTCGCAGAGATAAGAACACGGCCGTGGCAAGAAGTCCCTGCCTGTCGTAAGAGGCGTCTAATGAATAGGAGTCGAGAGGTGAAGAGTGTATGTGTCTGTGTGTGTGTGCGTGTGTTTGTGCGTGTGTAAGTGTGTGTGTGTATGTCTGTGTGTCCGTTTGGCTTGCAGAGATAAGAACACGGCCGTAGCAAGAAGTCCCTGCCTGTCGTAAGAGGAGAATAATGGGTAGGAGTCGAGAGGTGAAGAGTGTATGTGTGTGTGTGTGTGTGTGCGTACGTGTGTGAGAGCGTGTGTGAATGTGTGTGTGTGTCCGGTCGGCTCACAGAGATGAGAACACGGCCGTGGCAAGAAGGCTCTGCCTGTCGTGAGAGGCGACTAATGGGTAGGAGTCGAGAGGTGGAGAGTGTGTGCGTGTGCGTGTGCGTGTGCGTGTGTGTGTGTGCGTCTGTGTGTGTATCCGTTCGGCTTGCAGAGATAAGAACACGGCCGTGGCAAGAAGTCCCTGCCTGTCGTAAGAGGAGAATAATGGGTAGGTGTCGAGAGGTGAAGAGTGTATGTGTGTGTGTGTGTGCGTGTGTTCGTACGTGTGTGAGTGTGTGTGTGAATGTGTGTGTGTCAGGGTGTGTGTGTCCGTGCCGCTCGCAGAGATTAGAATACGGCCGAGGCAATAAGTCCATGCCTGTCGTAAGATGCGACTAATGGGTAGGAGTCGAGAGGTGAAGAGTGTATTTGTGTGTGTGCGTGTGTGCGTGTGTGTGTGCGTGTGTGCGTGTGTGTGTGTAAGTGTGTGTGTGTCCGTTCGGCTCGCAGAGATAAGAACACGGCCGTGGCAAGAAGTCCCTGCCTGTCGTAAGAGGCGACTAATGAATGGGAGTCGAGAGGTGAAGAGTGTATGTGTCTTTGTGTGTGTGCGTGTGTTTGTGCGTGTGTGAGTATGTGTGTGTATGTATGTGTGTGTGTCCGTTTGGCTTGCAGAGATAAGAATACGGCCGAGGCAAGAAGGCCCTGCCTGTCTTAAGAGGCGACTAATGGATATTAGTCGAGAGGTGGAGAGTGTGTGCGTGTGCGTGTACGTGTGCGTGTGTGCGTGTGTGCCTGTGTGCGTGTGTTTGTGTGTGAGTGTGTGTGTGTCCGTTCGGCTCGCAGAGATAAGAACACGGCCGTGGCAAGAAGTCCCTGCCTGTCGTAAGAGGCGACTAATGAATGGGAGTCGAGAGGTGAAGAGTGTATGTGTCTTTGTGTGTGTGCGTGTGTTTGTGCGTGTGTGAGTATGTGTGTGTATGTGTGTGTGTGTCCGTTTGGCTCGCAGAGATAAGAATACGTCCGTGGCAAGAAGGCCCTGCCTGTCTTAAGAGGCGACTAATGGATAGGAATCGAGAGGTAGAGAATGTGTGCGTGTGTTTGTGTGTGCGTGTGTGTGTGTCCGTTTGGCTTGCAGAGATAAGAACACGGCCGTGGCAAGAAGTCCCTGCCTGTCGTAAGAGGCGACTAATGGGTAGGAGTGGAGACGTGAAGAGGGTACGTGAGTGTGTGCGTGTGTGGGTGTGTGTGTGTTTGTGCGTGTGTAAGTGTGTGTGTGTGTATGTTTGTGTGTGTCCATTCGGCTCGCAGAGATTAGAATACGGCCGAGGCAAGAAGGCCATGCCTGTCGAAAGAGGCGACTAATGGGTAGGAGTCGAGAGGTGAAGAGTGTATTTGTGTGTGTGTGTGTGCGTGTGTGTGCGTTTGTACGTGCGTGTGTGTGTGAGTGTGTGTGTGTCCGTTCGGCCTTCAGAGATAAGAATACGGCCGAGGCAAGAAGGCCCTGCCTGTCGTAAGTGGCGACTAATTGGTAGGAGTCGAGAGGTGAAGAGTGTATGTGTGTGTGTGTGTGCGTGTGTGCGTGCGTTTGTGCGTGTGTGAGTGTGTGTGTGTGCGTGTGTGCGTGCGTGCGTGTGTGTGTGTGTGTTTGTCCGCTCGGCTTCCAGAGATAGGAATACGGCCGGGGCAAGAAGGCCCTGCCTGTCTTAAGAGGCGGCTAATGGATAGGAGTCGAGAGGTGGAGAGTGTGTGCGTGTGCGTGTGCGTGTGCGTGTGCGTGGGTGCGTGGGTGCGTGTGTGTGTGCGTGTTTGCGGGCGTGTGTGTGTGAGTGTGTGTGTGTCCGTTCGGCTCGCAGAGATAAGAACACGGCCGTGGCAAGAAGTCCCTGAATGTCGTAAGAGGCGACTAATAGGTAGGAGTCGAGAGGTGAAGAGTGTATGTGTGTGTGCGTGTGTGCGTGTGTGTGTGCGTGTGTGAGTAGGTGTGTGTGTCCGTTCGGCTTGCAGTGATAAGAACACGGCCAAGGCAAGAAGGCCCTGCCTGTCGTAAGAGGCGACTAATAGGTAGGAGTCGAGAGGTGGAGACTGTGTGCGCGTACGTGTGCGTGTGCGTGTGTGCGTGTGTGCCTGTGTGCGTGTGTTTGTGTGTGCGTGTGTGTGTGTGTCCGTTCGGCTTGCAGAGATAAGAACACGGCCGTGGCAAGAAGTCCCTGCCGGTCGAAAGAGGAGAATAATGGGTAGTAGTCGAGAGGTGAAGAGTGTATGTGTGTGTGTGTGTGTGCGTGTGTGCGTGCGTGTTTAAGTGTGTGTGTATGTGAGTGTGTGAGTGTGTGTGAGTGTGTGTGTGTGCGGTCGGCTCGCAGAGATAAGAACACAGCCGTGGCAAGAAGGCCCTGCCTGTCGTAAGAGGCGAGTAATAAGTAGGAGTCGAGAGGTGAAGAGTGTATGTGTGTGTGTGTGTGCGTGTGTGCTTGCGTGTTTAAGTGTGTGTGTATGTGAGTGTGTGAGTGTGTGTGAGTGTGTGTATGTGAGGTCGGCTCGCAGAGATAAGAACACAGCCGTGGCAAGAAGTCCCTGCCTGTCGTAAGAGGCGAGTAATAAGTAGGAGTCGAGAGGTGAAGAGTGTATGTGTGTGTGTGCGTGTGTGCGTGTGTGTGTGCGTGTGTGAGTATGTGTGTGTGTTAGTTCGGCTTGCAGAAATAAGAACACGACCGAGGCAAGAAGGCCCTGCCTATCGTAAGAGGCGACTAATAGGTAGGAGTCGAGAGGTGAAGAGTGTATGTGTGTGTGCGTGTGTGCGTGTGTGTGTGCGTGTGTGAGTAGGTGTGTGTGTCCGTTCGGCTTGCAGTGATAAGAACACGGCCAAGGCAAGAAGGCCCTGCCTGTCGTAAGAGGCGACTAATAGGTAGGAGTCGAGAGGTGAAGAATGTATGTGTGTGTGCGTGTGTGCTTGTTTGTGTGTGTGTGAGTGTATGTGTGTGTGCGTGTGTGCGTGCGTGTGTGTGTATGTGTTTGTGAGTGTGTGTGTGTGTATGTGTGTGTGTCCCTTCGGCTCGCAGAGATAAGTAAACAGCCGTGGCAAGAAGGCGATGCAAATCGTACGGGGCGACTAATGGGTAGGAGTCGAGAGGTGAAGAGTGGGCGACTAATAGGTAGTAGTCGAGAGGTGAAGAGTGTATGTGTGTGGGTGCGTGTGTGCGTGTGTGTGTGCGTGTGTGAGTATGTGTGTGTGTGTCCGTTCGGCTTGCAGAGATAAGAACACGGCCGAGGCAAGAATGCCCTGCCTGTCGTGAGAGACGACTAATAGGTAGGAGTCGAGAGGTGAAGAATGTATGTGTGTGTGCGTGTGTGCGTGTTTGTGTGTGCGTGAGTGTATGTGTGTGTGCGTGCTTGTCTGTGTGAGTGTGTGTGTGTGTCCGTTCGGCTCGCAGAGATAAGAATGCGTTCGTGGCAAGAAGGCCCTGCCTGTCTTAAGAGGCGACTAATGGATAGAAGTCGAGAGGTGGAGAGTGTGTGCGTGTGCGTGTGCGTTTGCGTGGGTGCGTTTGTGCCTGTGTGCGTGTGTTTGTGTGTCCGTGTGTGTGTGTGTCCGGTCGGCTCGCTGAAATGAGAACACAACCGTGGCAAGAAGGCCCTGCCTGTCGAAGAGGCGACTAATGGGTAGGAGTCGAGAGGTGAAGAGGGTATGTGTGCGTGCGTGTGTGCGTGTGTGTGTGTGTGAGTGTGTGTGTACGTATGTGTGTGTCCGTTCGGCTCGCAGAGATTAGAATACGGCCGAGGCAATAAGTCCCTGCCTGTCGTAAGAGGCGTCTAATGAATAGGAGTCGAGAGGTGAAGAGTGTATGTGTCTGTGTGTGTGTGTGTGCGTGTGTTTGTGCGTGTGTGAGTGTGTGTGTGTATGTCTGTGTGTCCGTTTGGCTTGCAGAGATAAGAATACGGCCGAGGCAAGAAGGCCCTGCCTGTCTTAAGGGGCGACTAATGGATAGGAGTCGAGAGGTGGAGAGCGTGTGCGTGTGCGTGTACGTGTGCGTGTGTGCGTGTGTGCCTGTGTGCGTGTGTTTGTCTGTGCGTGTGTGTGTTTGTTCGGCTCGCAGAGATGAGAATACGTCCGTGGCAAGAAGGCCCTGCCTGTCTTAAGAGGCGACTAATGGATAGGAATCGAGAGGTAGAGAGTGTGTGCGTGTGGGTGTGCGTGTGCGTGTGTGCGTGTGTGCGTGTGTGTGTGTCCGTTCGGCTTGCAGAGATAAGAATGCGTTCGTGGCAAGAAGGCCCTGCCTGTCTTAAGAGGCGACTAATGGATAGGAGTCGAGAGGTGGAGAGTGTGTGCGTGTGCGTTTGCGTGTGTGCGTTTGTGCCTGTGTGCGTGTGTTTGTGTGTGCGTGTGTGGGTGTGTCCGGTCGGCTCGCTGAAATGAGAACACGGCCGTGGCAAGAAGGCCCTGCCTGTCGTAAGAGGCGACTAATGGGTAGGAGTCGAGAGGTGAAGAGTGTATTTGTGTGTGTGTGCGTGTGTGCGTGTGTGTGTGCGTGTGTGCGTGTGAGTGTGTGTGTGTCCGTTCGGCTCGCAGAGATAAGAACACGGCCGTGGCAAGAAGTCCCTGCCTGTCGTAAGAGGCGTCTAATGAATAGGAGTCGAGAGGTGAAGAGTGTATGTGTCTGTGTGTGTGTGCGTGTGTTTGTGCGTGTGTAAGTGTGTGTGTGTATGTCTGTGTGT
The DNA here is from genome assembly GCF_040954645.1 of Diabrotica undecimpunctata. Classification (NCBI taxonomy): domain Eukaryota; kingdom Metazoa; phylum Arthropoda; class Insecta; order Coleoptera; family Chrysomelidae; genus Diabrotica; species Diabrotica undecimpunctata. The sequence continues at coordinate 1,420,973 of NW_027311890.1, read as the reverse complement.
CCGTTTGGCTTGCAGAGATAAGAATACGGCCGAGGCAAGAAGGCCCTGCCTGTCTTAAGGGGCGACTAATGGATAGGAGTCGAGAGGTGGAGAGCGTGTGCGTGTGCGTGTACGTGTGCGTGTGTGCGTGTGTGCCTGTGTGCGTGTATTTGTCTGTGCGTGTGTGTGTGTCCGTTCGGCTCGCAGAGATGAGAATACGTCCGTGGCAAGAAGGCCCTGCCTGTCTTAAGAGGCGACTAATGGATAGGAATCGAGAGGTGGAGAGTGTGTGCGTGTGGGTGTGCGTGTGCGTGTGTGCGTGTGTGCGTGTGTGTGTGTCCGTTCGGCTTGCAGAAATAAGAATGCGTTCGTGGCAAGAAGGCCCTGCCTGTCTTAAGAGGCGACTAATGGATAGGAGTCGAGAGGTGGAGAGTGTGTAAGTGTGCGTTTGCGTGTGTGCGTTTGTGCCTGTGTGCGTGTGTTTGTGTGTGCGTGTGTGGGTGTGTCCGGTCGGCTCGCTGAAATGAGAACGCGGCCGTGGCAAGAAGGCCCTGCCTGTCGTAAGAGGCGACTAATGGGTAGGAGTCGAGAGGTGAAGAGGGTATGTGAGTGTGTGCGTGTGTGTGTTTGTGTGTGAGTGTGTGTGTTCGTTCGGCTCCCAGAGATAAGAATGCGTTTGTGGCAAAAAGGCCCTGCCTGTCTTAAGAGGCGACTAATGGATAGGAGTCGAGAGGTGGAGAGTGTGTGCGTGTGCGTTTGCGTGTGTGCGTTTGTGCCTGTGTGCGTGTGTTTGTGTGTGCGTGTGAGGGTGTGTGAGTGTGTGTGAGTGTGTGTGTGCGGTCGGCCCGCAGAGATAAGAACACACCGTGGCAAGTAGGCCCTGCCTGTCGTAAGAGGCGAGTAATAAGTGGGAGTCGAGAGGTGAAGAGTGTATGTGTGTGTGTGCGTGTGTGCGTGTGTGTGTGCGTGTGTGAGTATGTGTGTGTGTTAGTTCGGCTTGCAGAAATAAGAACACGACTGAGGCAAGAAGGCCCTGCCTATCGTAAGAGGCGACTAATAGGTAGGAGTCGAGAGGTGAAGAGTGTATATTTGGGTGCGTGTGTGCGTGTGTGTGTGCGTGTGTGAGTATGTGTGTGTGTGTCCCTTCGGCTCGCAGAGATAAGAAAACAGCCGTGGCAAGAAAGCGATGCAAATCGTACGGGGCGACTAATGGATAGGAGTCGAGAGGCGAAGAGTGTATGTGTGTGTGCGTGTGTGCGTGTGTGTGTGCGTGTGTGAGTATGTGTGTGTGTTAGTTCGGCTTGCAGAAAAAAGAACACGACCGAGGCAAGAAGGCCCTGCCTATCGTAAGAGGCGACTAATAGGTAGGAGTCGAGAGGTGAAGAGTGTATGTGTGTGTGTGTGCGTGTGTGCGTGCGTTTGTGCGTGTGTGAGTGTGTGTGTGTGCGTGTGTGCGTGCGTGCGTGTGTGTGTGTGTGTTTGTCCGCTCGGCTTCCAGAGATAGGAATACGGCCGGGGCAAGAAGGCCCTGCCTGTCTTAAGAGGCGGCTAATGGATAGGAGTCGAGAGGTGGAGAGTGTGTGCGTGTGCGTGTGCGTGTGCGTGTGCGTGTGCGTGGGTGCGTGTGTGTGTGCGTGTTTGCGGGAGTGTGTGTGTGAGTGTGTGTGTGTCCGTTCGGCTCGCAGAGATAAGAACACGGCCGTGGCAAGAAGTCCCTGAATGTCGTAAGAGGCGACTAATAGGTAGGAGTCGAGAGGTGAAGAGTGTATGTGTGTGTGCGTGTGTGCGTGTGTGTGTGCGTGTGTGAGTAGGTGTGTGTGTCCGTTCGGCTTGCAGTGATAAGAACACGGCCAAGGCAAGAAGGCCCTGCCTGTCGTAAGAGGCGACTAATAGGTAGGAGTCGAGAGGTGGAGACTGTGTGCGCGTACGTGTGCGTGTGCGTGTGTGCGTGTGTGCCTGTGTGCGTGTGTTTGTGTGTGCGTGTGTGTGTGTGTGTCCGTTCGGCTTGCAGAGATAAGAACACGGCCGTGGCAAGAAGTCCCTGCCGGTCGAAAGAGGAGAATAATGGGTAGTAGTCGAGAGGTGAAGAGTGTATGTGTGTGTGTGTGTGCGTGTGTGCGTGCGTGTTTAAGTGTGTGTGTATGTGAGTGTGTGAGTGTGTGTGAGTGTGTGTGTGTGCGGTCGGCTCGCAGAGATTAGAACACAGCCGTGGCAAGAAGGCCCTGCCTGTCGTAAGAGGCGAGTAATAAGTAGGAGTCGAGAGGTGAAGAGTGTATGTGTGTGTGTGTGTGCGTGTGTGCTTGCGTGTTTAAGTGTGTGTGTATGTGAGTGTGTGAGTGTGTGTGAGTGTGTGTATGTGAGGTCGGCTCGCAGAGATAAGAACACAGCCGTGGCAAGAAGGCCCTGCCTGTCGTAAGAGGCGAGTAATAAGTAGGAGTCGAGAGGTGAAGAGTGTATGTGTGTGTGTGCGTGTGTGCGTGTGTGTGTGCGTGTGTGAGTATGTGTGTGTGTTAGTTCGGCTTGCAGAAATAAGAACACGACCGAGGCAAGAAGGCCCTGCCTATCGTAAGAGGCGACTAATAGGTAGGAGTCGAGAGGTGAAGAGTGTATGTGTGTGTGCGTGTGTGCGTGTGTGTGTGCGTGTGTGAGTAGGTGTGTGTGTCCGTTCGGCTTGCAGTGATAAGAACACGGCCAAGGCAAGAAGGCCCTGCCTGTCGTAAGAGGCGACTAATAGGTAGGAGTCGAGAGGTGAAGAATGTATGTGTGTGTGCGTGTGTGCTTGTTTGTGTGTGTGTGAGTGTATGTGTGTGTGCGTGTGTGCGTGCGTGTGTGTGTATGTGTTTGTGAGTGTGTGTGTGTGTATGTGTGTGTGTCCCTTCGGCTCGCAGAGATAAGTAAACAGCCGTGGCAAGAAGGCGATGCAAATCGTACGGGGCGACTAATGGGTAGGAGTCGAGAGGTGAAGAGTGGGCGACTAATAGGTAGTAGTCGAGAGGTGAAGAGTGTATGTGTGTGGGTGCGTGTGTGCGTGTGTGTGTGCGTGTGTGAGTATGTGTGTGTGTGTCCGTTCGGCTTGCAGAGATAAGAACACGGCCGAGGCAAGAAGGCCCTGCCTGTCGTGAGAGACGACTAATAGGTAGGAGTCGAGAGGTGAAGAATGTATGTGTGTGTGCGTGTGTGCGTGTTTGTGTGTGCGTGAGTGTATGTGTGTGTGAGTGCTTGTCTGTGTGAGTGTGTGTGTGTGTCCGTTCGGCTCGCAGAGATAAGAATGCGTTCGTGGCAAGAAGGCCCTGCCTGTCTTAAGAGGCGACTAATGGATAGAAGTCGAGAGGTGGAGAGTGTGTGCGTGTGCGTGTGCGTTTGCGTGGGTGCGTTTGTGCCTGTGTGCGTGTGTTTGTGTGTCCGTGTGTGTGTGTGTCCGGTCGGCTCGCTGAAATGAGAACACAACCGTGGCAAGAAGGCCCTGCCTGTCGAAGAGGCGACTAATGGGTAGGAGTCGAGAGGTGAAGAGGGTATGTGTGCGTGCGTGTGTGCGTGTGTGTGTGTGTGAGTGTGTGTGTACGTATGTGTGTGTCCGTTCGGCTCGCAGAGATTAGAATACGGCCGAGGCAATAAGTCCATGCCTGTCGTAAGAGGCGATTAATGTGTAGGAGTCGAGAGGTGAAGAGTGTATTTGTGTGTGTGTGTGCGTGTGTGTGTGCGTGTGTGTGTGTGAGTGTGTTTGTGTCCGTTCGGCTCGCAGAGATAAGAACACGGCCGTGGCAAGAAGTCCCTGCCTGTCGTAAGAGGCGTCTAATGAATAGGAGTCGAGAGGTGAAGAGTGTATGTGTCTGTGTGTGTGTGCGTGTGTTTGTGCGTGTGTAAGTGTGTGTGTGTATGTCTGTGTGTCCGTTTGGCTTGCAGAGATAAGAATACGGCCGAGGCAAGAAGGCCCTGCCTGTCTTAAGGGGCGACTAATGGATAGGAGTCGAGAGGTGGAGAGCGTGTGCGTGTGCGTGTACGTGTGCGTGTGTGCGTGTGTGCCTGTGTGCGTGTATTTGTCTGTGCGTGTGTGTGTGTCCGTTCGGCTCGCAGAGATGAGAATACGTCCTTGGCAAGAAGGCCCTGCCTGTCTTAAGAGGCGACTAATGGATAGGAATCGAGAGGTGGAGAGTGTGTGCGTGTGGGTGTGCGTGTGCGTGTGTGCGTGTGTGCGTGTGTGTGTGTCCGTTCGGCTTGCAGAAATAAGAATGCGTTCGTGGCAAGAAGGCCCTGCCTGTCTTAAGAGGCGACTAATGGATAGGAGTCGAGAGGTGGAGAGTGTGTGCGTGTGCGTTTGCGTGTGTGCGTTTGTGCCTGTGTGCGTGTGTTTGTGTGTGCGTGTGTGGGTGTGTCCGGTCGGCTCGCTGAAATGAGAACGCGGCCGTGGCAAGAAGGCCCTGCCTGTCGTAAGAGGCGACTAATGGGTAGGAGTCGAGAGGTGAAGAGGGTATGTGAGTGTGTGCGTGTGTGTGTTTGTGTGTGAGTGTGTGTGTTCGTTCGGCTCCCAGAGATAAGAATGCGTTTGTGGCAAAAAGGCCCTGCCTGTCTTAAGAGGCGACTAATGGATAGGAGTCGAGAGGTGGAGAGTGTGTGCGTGTGCGTTTGCGTGTGTGCGTTTGTGCCTGTGTGCGTGTGTTTGTGTGTGCGTGTGAGGGTGTGTGAGTGTGTGTGAGTGTGTGTGTGCGGTCGGCCCGCAGAGATAAGAACACACCGTGGCAAGTAGGCCCTGCCTGTCGTAAGAGGCGAGTAATAAGTGGGAGTCGAGAGGTGAAGAGTGTATGTGTGTGTGTGCGTGTGTGCGTGTGTGTGTGCGTGTGTGAGTATGTGTGTGTGTTAGTTCGGCTTGCAGAAATAAGAACACGACTGAGGCAAGAAGGCCCTGCCTATCGTAAGAGGCGACTAATAGGTAGGAGTCGAGAGGTGAAGAGTGTATATTTGGGTGCGTGTGTGCGTGTGTGTGTGCGTGTGTGAGTATGTGTGTGTGTCCCTTCGGCTCGCGGAGATAAGAAAACAGCCGTGGCAAGAAAGCGATGCAAATCGTACGGGGCGACTAATGGATAGGAGTCGAGAGGCGAAGAGTGTATGTGTGTGTGCGTGTGTGCGTGTGTGTGTGCGTGTGTGAGTATGTGTGTGTGTTAGTTCGGCTTGCAGAAAAAAGAACACGACCGAGGCAAGAAGGCCCTGCCTATCGTAAGAGGCGACTAATAGGTAGGAGTCGAGAGGTGAAGAGTGTTTGTGCGTGTGTGAGTGTGTGTGTGTATGTCTGTGTGTCCGTTTGGCTTGCAGAGATAAGAATACGGCCGAGGCAAGAAGGCCCTGCCTGTCTTAAGGGGCGACTAATGGATAGGAGTCGAGAGGTGGAGAGCGTGTGCGTGTGCGTGTACGTGTGCGTGTGTGCGTGTGTGCCTGTGTGCGTGTGTTTGTCTGTGCGTGTGTGTGTGTCCGTTCGGCTCGCAGAGATGAGAATACGTCCGTGGCAAGAAGGCCCTGCCTGTCTTAAGAGGCGACTAATGGATAGGAATCGAGAGGTGGAGAGTGTGTGCGTGTGGGTGTGCGTGTGTGCGTGTGTGCGTGTGTGCGTGTGTGCGTGTGTGCGTGTGTGTGTGTCCGTTCGGCTTGCAGAGATAAGAATGCGTTCGTGGCAAGAAGGCCCTGCCTGTCTTAAGAGGCGACTAATGGATAGGAGTCGAGAGGTGGAGAGTGTGTGCGTGTGCGTTTGCGGGTGTGCGTTTGTGCCTGTGTGCGTGTGTTTGTGTGTGCGTGTGTGGGTGTGTCCGGTCGGCTCGCTGAAATGAGAACACGGCCGTGGCAAGAAGGCCCTGCCTGTCGTAAGAGGCGACTAATGGGTAGGAGTCGAGAGGTGAAGAGGGTATGTGAGTGTGTGCGTGTGTGTGTGAGTGTGTTTGTGTGTGTGTGAGTGTGTGTGTGTATGTCTGTGTGTCCGTTTGGCTTGCAGAGATAAGAATACGGCCGAGGCAAGAAGGCCCTGCCTGTCTTAAGGGGCGACTAATGGATAGGAGTCGAAAGGTGGAGAGCGTGTGCGTGTGCGTGTACGTGTGCGTGTACGTGTGCGTGTGTGCGTGTGTGCCTGTGTGCGTGTGTTTGTCTTTGCGTGTGTGTGTTTGTTCGGCTCGCAGAGATGAGAATACGTCCGTGGCAAGAAGGCCCTGCCTGTCTTAAGAGGCGACTAATGGATAGGAATCGAGAGGTGGAGAGTGTGTGCGTGTGGGTGTGCGTGTGTGCGTGTGTGTGTGTCCGTTCGGCTTGCAGAGATAAGAATGCGTTCGTGGCAAGAAGGCCCTGCCTGTCTTAAGAGGCGACTAATGGATAGGAGTCGAGAGGTGGAGAGTGTGTGCGTGTGCGTTTGCGTGTGTGCGTTTGTGCCTGTGTGCGTGTGTTTGTGTGTGCGTGTGTGGGTGTGTCCGGTCGGCTCGCTGAAATGAGAACACGGCCGTGGCAAGAAGGCCCTGCCTGTCGTAAGAGGCGACTAATGGGTAGGAGTCGAGAGGTGAAGAGTGTATTTGTGTGTGTGTGCGTGTGTGCGTGTGTGTGTGCGTGTGTGCGTGTGCGTGTGTGTGTGTCCGTTCGGCTCGCAGAGATAAGAACACGGCCTGTCGTAAGAGGCGTCTAATGAATAGGAGTCGAGAGGTGAAGAGTGTATGTGTCTGTGTGTGTGTGCGTGTGTTTGTGCGTGTGTAAGTGTGTGTGTGTATGTCTGTGTGTCCGTTTGGCTTGCAGAGATAAGAACACGGCCGTAGCAAGAAGTCCCTGCCTGTCGTAAGAGGAGAATAATGGGTAGGAGTCGAGAGGTGAAGAGTGTATGTGTGTGTGTGTGTGTGCGTACGTGTGTGAGAGCGTGTGTGAATGTGTGTGTGTGTCCGGTCGGCTCACAGAGATGAGAACACGGCCGTGGCAAGAAGGCTCTGCCTGTCGTGAGAGGCGACTAATGGGTAGGAGTCGAGAGGTGGAGAGTGTGTGCGTGTGCGTGTGCGTGTGCGTGTGTGTGTGTGCGTCTGTGTGTGTATCCGTTCGGCTTGCAGAGATAAGAACACGGCCGTGGCAAGAAGTCCCTGCCTGTCGTAAGAGGAGAATAATGGGTAGGTGTCGAGAGGTGAAGAGTGTATGTGTGTGTGTGTGCGTGTGTTCGTACGTGTGTGAGTGTGTGTGTGAATGTGTGTGTTTCAGGGTGTGTGTGTCCGTGCCGCTCGCAGAGATTAGAATACGGCCGAGGCAATAAGTCCATGCCTGTCGTAAGATGCGACTAATGGGTAGGAGTCGAGAGGTGAAGAGTGTATTTGTGTGTGTGCGTGTGTGCGTGTGTGTGTGCGTGTGTGCGTGTGTGTGTGTGAGTGTGTGTGTGTCCGTTCGGCTCGCAGAGATAAGAACACGGCTGTGGCAAGAAGTCCCTGCCTGTCGTAAGAGGCGACTAATGAATGGGAGTCGAGAGGTGAAGAGTGTATGTGTCTTTGTGTGTGTGCGTGTGTTTGTGCGTGTGTGAGTATGTGTGTGTATGTATGTGTGTGTGTCCGTTTGGCTTGCAGAGATAAGAATACGGCCGAGGCAAGAAGGCCCTGCCTGTCTTAAGAGGCGACTAATGGATATTAGTCGAGAGGTGGAGAGTGTGTGCGTGTGCGTGTACGTGTGCGTGTGTGCGTGTGTGCCTGTGTGCGTGTGTTTGTGTGTGAGTGTGTGTGTGTCCGTTCGGCTCGCAGAGATAAGAACACGGCCGTGGCAAGAAGTCCCTGCATGTCGTAAGAGGCGACTAATGAATGGGAGTCGAGAGGTGAAGAGTGTATGTGTCTTTGTGTGTGTGCGTGTGTTTGTGCGTGTGTGGGTATGTGTGTGTATGTGTGTGTGTGTGTCCGTTTGGCTCGCAGAGATAAGAATACGTCCGTGGCAAGAAGGCCCTGCCTGTCTTAAGAGGCGACTAATGGATAGGAATCGAGAGGTAGAGAATGTGTGCGTGTGTTTGTGTGTGCGTGTGTGTGTGTCCGTTTGGCTTGCAGAGATAAGAACACGGCCGTGGCAAGAAGTCCCTGCCTGTCGTAAGAGGCGACTAATGGGTAGGAGTGGAGACGTGAAGAGGGTACGTGAGTGTGTGCGTGTGTGGGTGTGTGTGTGTTTGTGCGTGTGTAAGTGTGTGTGTGTGTGTATGTTTGTGTGTGTCCATTCGGCTCGCAGAGATTAGAATACGGCCGAGGCAAGAAGGCCATGCCTGTCGAAAGAGGCGACTAATGGGTAGGAGTCGAGAGGTGAAGAGTGTATTTGTGTGTGTGTGTGTGCGTGTGTGTGCGTTTGTACGTGCGTGTGTGTGTGAGTGTGTGTGTGTCCGTTCGGCCTTCAGAGATAAGAATACGGCCGAGGCAAGAAGGCCCTGCCTGTCGTAAGTGGCGACTAATTGGTAGGAGTCGAGAGGTGAAGAGTGTATGTGTGTGTGTGTGCGTGTGTGCGTGCGTTTGTGCGTGTGTGAGTGTGTGTGTGTGCGTGTGTGCGTGCGTGCGTGTGTGTGTGTGTGTTTGTCCGCTCGGCTTCCAGAGATAGGAATACGGCCGGGGCAAGAAGGCCCTGCCTGTCTTAAGAGGCGGCTAATGGATAGGAGTCGAGAGGTGGAGAGTGTGTGCGTGTGCGTGTGCGTGTGCGTGTGCGTGTGCGTGGGTGCGTGTGTGTGTGCGTGTTTGCGGGCGTGTGTGTGTGAGTGTGTGTGTGTCCGTTCGGCTCGCAGAGATAAGAACACGGCCGTGGCAAGAAGTCCCTGAATGTCGTAAGAGGCGACTAATAGGTAGGAGTCGAGAGGTGAAGAGTGTATGTGTGTGTGCGTGTGTGCGTGTGTGTGTGCGTGTGTGAGTAGGTGTGTGTGTCCGTTCGGCTTGCAGTGATAAGAACACGGCCAAGGCAAGAAGGCCCTGCCTGTCGTAAGAGGCGACTAATAGGTAGGAGTCGAGAGGTGGAGACTGTGTGCGCGTACGTGTGCGTGTGCGTGTGTGCGTGTGTGCCTGTGTGCGTGTGTTTGTGTGTGCGTGTGTGTGTGTGTGTCCGTTCGGCTTGCAGAGATAAGAACACGGCCGTGGCAAGAAGTCCCTGCCGGTCGAAAGAGGAGAATAATGGGTAGTAGTCGAGAGGTGAAGAGTGTATGTGTGTGTGTGTGTGCGTGTGTGCGTGCGTGTTTAAGTGTGTGTGTATGTGAGTGTGTGAGTGTGTGTGAGTGTGTGTGTGTGCGGTCGGCTCGCAGAGATAAGAACACAGCCGTGGCAAGAAGGCCCTGCCTGTCGTAAGAGGCGAGTAATAAGTAGGAGTCGAGAGGTGAAGAGTGTATGTGTGTGTGTGTGCGTGTGTGCTTGCGTGTTTAAGTGTGTGTGTATGTGAGTGTGTGAGTGTGTGTGAGTGTGTGTATGTGAGGTCGGCTCGCAGAGATAAGAACACAGCCGTGGCAAGAAGGCCCTGCCTGTCGTAAGAGGCGAGTAATAAGTAGGAGTCGAGAGGTGAAGAGTGTATGTGTGTGTGTGCGTGTGTGCGTGTGTGTGTGCGTGTGTGAGTATGTGTGTGTGTTAGTTCGGCTTGCAGAAATAAGAACACGACCGAGGCAAGAAGGCCCTGCCTATCGTAAGAGGCGACTAATAGGTAGGAGTCGAGAGGTGAAGAGTGTATGTGTGTGTGCGTGTGTGCGTGTGTGTGTGCGTGTGTGAGTAGGTGTGTGTGTCCGTTCGGCTTGCAGTGATAAGAACACGGCCAAGGCAAGAAGGCCCTGCCTGTCGTAAGAGGCGACTAATAGGTAGGAGTCGAGAGGTGAAGAATGTATGTGTGTGTGCGTGTGTGCTTGTTTGTGTGTGTGTGAGTGTGTGTGTGTGTGCGTGTGTGCGTGCGTGTGTGTGTATGTGTTTGTGAGTGTGTGTGTGTGTATGTGTGTGTGTCCCTTCGGCTCGCAGAGATAAGTAAACAGCCGTGGCAAGAAGGCGATGCAAATCGTACGGGGCGACTAATGGGTAGGAGTCGAGAGGTGAAGAGTGGGCGACTAATAGGTAGTAGTCGAGAGGTGAAGAGTGTATGTGTGTGGGTGCGTGTGTGCGTGTGTGTGTGCGTGTGTGAGTATGTGTGTGTGTGTCCGTTCGGCTTGCAGAGATAAGAACACGGCCGAGGCAAGAAGGCCCTGCCTGTCGTGAGAGACGACTAATAGGTAGGAGTCGAGAGGTGAAGAATGTATGTGTGTGTGCGTGTGTGCGTGTTTGTGTGTGCGTGAGTGTATGTGTGTGTGCGTGCTTGTCTGTGTGAGTGTGTGTGTGTGTGTCCGTTCGGCTCGCAGAGATAAGAATGCGTTCGTGGCAAGAAGGCCCTGCCTGTCTTAAGAGGCGACTAATGGATAGAAGTCGAGAGGTGGAGAGTGTGTGCGTGTGCGTGTGCGTTTGCGTGGGTGCGTTTGTGCCTGTGTGCGTGTGTTTGTGTGTCCGTGTGTGTGTGTGTCCGGTCGGCTCGCTGAAATGAGAACACAACCGTGGCAAGAAGGCCCTGCCTGTCGAAGAGGCGACTAATGGGTAGGAGTCGAGAGGTGAAGAGGGTATGTGTGCGTGCGTGTGTGCGTGTGTGTGTGTGTGAGTGTGTGTGTACGTATGTGTGTGTCCGTTCGGCTCGCAGAGATTAGAATACGGCCGAGGCAATAAGTCCATGCCTGTCGTAAGAGGCGATTAATGGGTAGGAGTCGAGAGGTGAAGAGTGTATTTGTGTGTGTGTGTGCGTGTGTGTGTGCGTGTGTGTGTGTGAGTGTGTTTGTGTCCGTTCGGCTCGCAGAGATAAGAACACGGCCGTGGCAAGAAGTCCCTGCCTGTCGTAAGAGGCGTCTAATGAATAGGAGTCGAGAGGTGAAGAGTGTATGTGTCTGTGTGTGTGTGTGCGTGTGTTTGTGCGTGTGTGAGTGTGTGTGTGTGTATGTCTGTGTGTCCGTTTGGCTTGCAGAGATAAGAATACGGCCGAGGCAAGAAGGCCCTGCCTGTCTTAAGGGGCGACTAATGGATAGGAGTCGAGAGGTGGAGAGCGTGTGCGTGTGCGTGTACGTGTGCGTGTGTGCGTGTGTGCCTGTGTGCGTGTGTTTGTCTGTGCGTGTGTGTGTTTGTTCGGCTCGCAGAGATGAGAATACGTCCGTGGCAAGAAGGCCCTGCCTGTCTTAAGAGGCGACTAATGGATAGGAATCGAGAGGTGGAGAGTGTGTGCGTGTGGGTGTGCGTGTGCGTGTGTGCGTGTGTGCGTGTGTGTGTGTCCGTTCGGCTTGCAGAGATAAGAATGCGTTCGTGGCAAGAAGGCCCTGCCTGTCTTAAGAGGCGACTAATGGATAGGAGTCGAGAGGTGGAGAGTGTGTGCGTGTGCGTTTGCGTGTGTGCGTTTGTGCCTGTGTGCGTGTGTTTGTGTGTGCGTGTGTGGGTGTGTCCGGTCGGCTCGCTGAAATGAGAACACGGCCGTGGCAAGAAGGCCCTGCCTGTCGTAAGAGGCGACTAATAGGTAGGAGTCGAGAGGTGAAGAGTGTATATTTGGGTGCGTGTGTGCGTGTGTGTGTGCGTGTGTGAGTATGTGTGTGTGTCCCTTCGGCTCGCGGAGATAAGAAAACAGCCGTGGCAAGAAAGCGATGCAAATCGTACGGGGCGACTAATGGATAGGAGTCGAGAGGCGAAGAGTGTATGTGTGTGTGCGTGTGTGCGTGTGTGTGTGCGTGTGTGAGTATGTGTGTGTGTTAGTTCGGCTTGCAGAAAAAAGAACACGACCGAGGCAAGAAGGCCCTGCCTATCGTAAGAGGCGACTAATAGGTAGGAGTCGAGAGGTGAAGAGTGTATGTGTGTGTGTGCGTGTGTGCGTGTGTGTGTGCGTGTGTGAGTATGTGTGTGTGTTAGTTCGGCTTGCAGAAATAAGAACACGACTGAGGCAAGAAGGCCCTGCCTATCGTAAGAGGCGACTAATAGGTAGGAGTCGAGAGGTGAAGAGTGTATATTTGGGTGCGTGTGTGCGTGTGTGTGTGCGTGTGTGAGTATGTGTGTGTGTCCCTTCGGCTCGCGGAGATAAGAAAACAGCCGTGGCAAGAAAGCGATGCAAATCGTACGGGGCGACTAATGGATAGGAGTCGAGAGGCGAAGAGTGTATGTGTGTGTGCGTGTGTGCGTGTGTGTGTGCGTGTGTGAGTATGTGTGTGTGTTAGTTCGGCTTGCAGAAAAAAGAACACGACCGAGGCAAGAAGGCCCTGCCTATCGTAAGAGGCGACTAATAGGTAGGAGTCGAGAGGTGAAGAGTGTTTGTGCGTGTGTGAGTGTGTGTGTGTATGTCTGTGTGTCCGTTTGGCTTGCAGAGATAAGAATACGGCCGAGGCAAGAAGGCCCTGCCTGTCTTAAGGGGCGACTAATGGATAGGAGTCGAGAGGTGGAGAGCGTGTGCGTGTGCGTGTACGTGTGCGTGTGTGCGTGTGTGCCTGTGTGCGTGTGTTTGTCTGTGCGTGTGTGTGTGTCCGTTCGGCTCGCAGAGATGAGAATACGTCCGTGGCAAGAAGGCCCTGCCTGTCTTAAGAGGCGACTAATGGATAGGAATCGAGAGGTGGAGAGTGTGTGCGTGTGGGTGTGCGTCTGTGCGTGTGTGCGTGTGTGCGTGTGTGCGTGTGTGCGTGTGTGTGTGTCCGTTCGGCTTGCAGAGATAAGAATGCGTTCGTGGCAAGAAGGCCCTGCCTGTCTTAAGAGGCGACTAATGGATAGGAGTCGAGAGGTGGAGAGTGTGTGCGTGTGCGTTTGCGGGTGTGCGTTTGTGCCTGTGTGCGTGTGTTTGTGTGTGCGTGTGTGGGTGTGTCCGGTCGGCTCGCTGAAATGAGAACACGGCCGTGGCAAGAAGGCCCTGCCTGTCGTAAGAGGCGACTAATGGGTAGGAGTCGAGAGGTGAAGAGGGTATGTGAGTGTGTGCGTGTGTGTGTGAGTGTGTTTGTGTGTGTGTGAGTGTGTGTGTGTATGTCTGTGTGTCCGTTTGGCTTGCAGAGATAAGAATACGGCCGAGGCAAGAAGGCCCTGCCTGTCTTAAGGGGCGACTAATGGATAGGAGTCGAAAGGTGGAGAGCGTGTGCGTGTGCGTGTACGTGTGCGTGTACGTGTGCGTGTGTGCGTGTGTGCCTGTGTGCGTGTGTTTGTCTTTGCGTGTGTGTGTTTGTTCGGCTCGCAGAGATGAGAATACGTCCGTGGCAAGAAGGCCCTGCCTGTCTTAAGAGGCGACTAATGGATAGGAATCGAGAGGTGGAGAGTGTGTGCGTGTGGGTGTGCGTGTGTGCGTGTGTGTGTGTCCGTTCGGCTTGCAGAGATAAGAATGCGTTCGTGGCAAGAAGGCCCTGCCTGTCTTAAGAGGCGACTAATGGATAGGAGTCGAGAGGTGGAGAGTGTGTGCGTGTGCGTTTGCGTGTGTGCGTTTGTGCCTGTGTGCGTGTGTTTGTGTGTGCGTGTGTGGGTGTGTCCGGTCGGCTCGCTGAAATGAGAACACGGCCGTGGCAAGAAGGCCCTGCCTGTCGTAAGAGGCGACTAATGGGTAGGAGTCGAGAGGTGAAGAGTGTATTTGTGTGTGTGTGCGTGTGTGCGTGTGTGTGTGCGTGTGTGCGTGTGCGTGTGTGTGTGTCCGTTCGGCTCGCAGAGATAAGAACACGGCCTGTCGTAAGAGGCGTCTAATGAATAGGAGTCGAGAGGTGAAGAGTGTATGTGTCTGTGTGTGTGTGCGTGTGTTTGTGCGTGTGTAAGTGTGTGTGTGTATGTCTGTGTGTCCGTTTGGCTTGCAGAGATAAGAACACGGCCGTAGCAAGAAGTCCCTGCCTGTCGTAAGAGGAGAATAATGGGTAGGAGTCGAGAGGTGAAGAGTGTATGTGTGTGTGTGTGTGTGCGTACGTGTGTGAGAGCGTGTGTGAATGTGTGTGTGTGTCCGGTCGGCTCACAGAGATGAGAACACGGCCGTGGCAAGAAGGCTCTGCCTGTCGTGAGAGGCGACTAATGGGTAGGAGTCGAGAGGTGGAGAGTGTGTGCGTGTGCGTGTGCGTGTGCGTGTGTGTGTGTGCGTCTGTGTGTGTATCCGTTCGGCTTGCAGAGATAAGAACACGGCCGTGGCAAGAAGTCCCTGCCTGTCGTAAGAGGAGAATAATGGGTAGGTGTCGAGAGGTGAAGAGTGTATGTGTGTGTGTGTGCGTGTGTTCGTACGTGTGTGAGTGTGTGTGTGAATGTGTGTGTTTCAGGGTGTGTGTGTCCGTGCCGCTCGCAGAGATTAGAATACGGCCGAGGCAATAAGTCCATGCCTGTCGTAAGATGCGACTAATGGGTAGGAGTCGAGAGGTGAAGAGTGTATTTGTGTGTGTGCGTGTGTGCGTGTGTGTGTGCGTGTGTGCGTGTGTGTGTGTGAGTGTGTGTGTGTCCGTTCGGCTCGCAGAGATAAGAACACGGCTGTGGCAAGAAGTCCCTGCCTGTCGTAAGAGGCGACTAATGAATGGGAGTCGAGAGGTGAAGAGTGTATGTGTCTTTGTGTGTGTGCGTGTGTTTGTGCGTGTGTGAGTATGTGTGTGTATGTATGTGTGTGTGTCCGTTTGGCTTGCAGAGATAAGAATACGGCCGAGGCAAGAAGGCCCTGCCTGTCTTAAGAGGCGACTAATGGATATTAGTCGAGAGGTGGAGAGTGTGTGCGTGTGCGTGTACGTGTGCGTGTGTGCGTGTGTGCCTGTGTGCGTGTGTTTGTGTGTGAGTGTGTGTGTGTCCGTTCGGCTCGCAGAGATAAGAACACGGCCGTGGCAAGAAGTCCCTGCATGTCGTAAGAGGCGACTAATGAATGGGAGTCGAGAGGTGAAGAGTGTATGTGTCTTTGTGTGTGTGCGTGTGTTTGTGCGTGTGTGGGTATGTGTGTGTATGTGTGTGTGTGTGTCCGTTTGGCTCGCAGAGATAAGAATACGTCCGTGGCAAGAAGGCCCTGCCTGTCTTAAGAGGCGACTAATGGATAGGAATCGAGAGGTAGAGAATGTGTGCGTGTGTTTGTGTGTGCGTGTGTGTGTGTCCGTTTGGCTTGCAGAGATAAGAACACGGCCGTGGCAAGAAGTCCCTGCCTGTCGTAAGAGGCGACTAATGGGTAGGAGTGGAGACGTGAAGAGGGTACGTGAGTGTGTGCGTGTGTGGGTGTGTGTGTGTTTGTGCGTGTGTAAGTGTGTGTGTGTGTGTATGTTTGTGTGTGTCCATTCGGCTCGCAGAGATTAGAATACGGCCGAGGCAAGAAGGCCATGCCTGTCGAAAGAGGCGACTAATGGGTAGGAGTCGAGAGGTGAAGAGTGTATTTGTGTGTGTGTGTGTGCGTGTGTGTGCGTTTGTACGTGCGTGTGTGTGTGAGTGTGTGTGTGTCCGTTCGGCCTTCAGAGATAAGAATACGGCCGAGGCAAGAAGGCCCTGCCTGTCGTAAGTGGCGACTAATTGGTAGGAGTCGAGAGGTGAAGAGTGTATGTGTGTGTGTGTGCGTGTGTGCGTGCGTTTGTGCGTGTGTGAGTGTGTGTGTGTGCGTGTGTGCGTGCGTGCGTGTGTGTGTGTGTGTTTGTCCGCTCGGCTTCCAGAGATAGGAATACGGCCGGGGCAAGAAGGCCCTGCCTGTCTTAAGAGGCGGCTAATGGATAGGAGTCGAGAGGTGGAGAGTGTGTGCGTGTGCGTGTGCGTGTGCGTGTGCGTGTGCGTGGGTGCGTGTGTGTGTGCGTGTTTGCGGGCGTGTGTGTGTGAGTGTGTGTGTGTCCGTTCGGCTCGCAGAGATAAGAACACGGCCGTGGCAAGAAGTCCCTGAATGTCGTAAGAGGCGACTAATAGGTAGGAGTCGAGAGGTGAAGAGTGTATGTGTGTGTGCGTGTGTGCGTGTGTGTGTGCGTGTGTGAGTAGGTGTGTGTGTCCGTTCGGCTTGCAGTGATAAGAACACGGCCAAGGCAAGAAGGCCCTGCCTGTCGTAAGAGGCGACTAATAGGTAGGAGTCGAGAGGTGGAGACTGTGTGCGCGTACGTGTGCGTGTGCGTGTGTGCGTGTGTGCCTGTGTGCGTGTGTTTGTGTGTGCGTGTGTGTGTGTGTGTCCGTTCGGCTTGCAGAGATAAGAACACGGCCGTGGCAAGAAGTCCCTGCCGGTCGAAAGAGGAGAATAATGGGTAGTAGTCGAGAGGTGAAGAGTGTATGTGTGTGTGTGTGTGCGTGTGTGCGTGCGTGTTTAAGTGTGTGTGTATGTGAGTGTGTGAGTGTGTGTGAGTGTGTGTGTGTGCGGTCGGCTCGCAGAGATAAGAACACAGCCGTGGCAAGAAGGCCCTGCCTGTCGTAAGAGGCGAGTAATAAGTAGGAGTCGAGAGGTGAAGAGTGTATGTGTGTGTGTGTGCGTGTGTGCTTGCGTGTTTAAGTGTGTGTGTATGTGAGTGTGTGAGTGTGTGTGAGTGTGTGTATGTGAGGTCGGCTCGCAGAGATAAGAACACAGCCGTGGCAAGAAGGCCCTGCCTGTCGTAAGAGGCGAGTAATAAGTAGGAGTCGAGAGGTGAAGAGTGTATGTGTGTGTGTGCGTGTGTGCGTGTGTGTGTGCGTGTGTGAGTATGTGTGTGTGTTAGTTCGGCTTGCAGAAATAAGAACACGACCGAGGCAAGAAGGCCCTGCCTATCGTAAGAGGCGACTAATAGGTAGGAGTCGAGAGGTGAAGAGTGTATGTGTGTGTGCGTGTGTGCGTGTGTGTGTGCGTGTGTGAGTAGGTGTGTGTGTCCGTTCGGCTTGCAGTGATAAGAACACGGCCAAGGCAAGAAGGCCCTGCCTGTCGTAAGAGGCGACTAATAGGTAGGAGTCGAGAGGTGAAGAATGTATGTGTGTGTGCGTGTGTGCTTGTTTGTGTGTGTGTGAGTGTGTGTGTGTGTGCGTGTGTGCGTGCGTGTGTGTGTATGTGTTTGTGAGTGTGTGTGTGTGTATGTGTGTGTGTCCCTTCGGCTCGCAGAGATAAGTAAACAGCCGTGGCAAGAAGGCGATGCAAATCGTACGGGGCGACTAATGGGTAGGAGTCGAGAGGTGAAGAGTGGGCGACTAATAGGTAGTAGTCGAGAGGTGAAGAGTGTATGTGTGTGGGTGCGTGTGTGCGTGTGTGTGTGCGTGTGTGAGTATGTGTGTGTGTGTCCGTTCGGCTTGCAGAGATAAGAACACGGCCGAGGCAAGAAGGCCCTGCCTGTCGTGAGAGACGACTAATAGGTAGGAGTCGAGAGGTGAAGAATGTATGTGTGTGTGCGTGTGTGCGTGTTTGTGTGTGCGTGAGTGTATGTGTGTGTGCGTGCTTGTCTGTGTGAGTGTGTGTGTGTGTGTCCGTTCGGCTCGCAGAGATAAGAATGCGTTCGTGGCAAGAAGGCCCTGCCTGTCTTAAGAGGCGACTAATGGATAGAAGTCGAGAGGTGGAGAGTGTGTGCGTGTGCGTGTGCGTTTGCGTGGGTGCGTTTGTGCCTGTGTGCGTGTGTTTGTGTGTCCGTGTGTGTGTGTGTCCGGTCGGCTCGCTGAAATGAGAACACAACCGTGGCAAGAAGGCCCTGCCTGTCGAAGAGGCGACTAATGGGTAGGAGTCGAGAGGTGAAGAGGGTATGTGTGCGTGCGTGTGTGCGTGTGTGTGTGTGTGAGTGTGTGTGTACGTATGTGTGTGTCCGTTCGGCTCGCAGAGATTAGAATACGGCCGAGGCAATAAGTCCATGCCTGTCGTAAGAGGCGATTAATGGGTAGGAGTCGAGAGGTGAAGAGTGTATTTGTGTGTGTGTGTGCGTGTGTGTGTGCGTGTGTGTGTGTGAGTGTGTTTGTGTCCGTTCGGCTCGCAGAGATAAGAACACGGCCGTGGCAAGAAGTCCCTGCCTGTCGTAAGAGGCGTCTAATGAATAGGAGTCGAGAGGTGAAGAGTGTATGTGTCTGTGTGTGTGTGTGCGTGTGTTTGTGCGTGTGTGAGTGTGTGTGTGTGTATGTCTGTGTGTCCGTTTGGCTTGCAGAGATAAGAATACGGCCGAGGCAAGAAGGCCCTGCCTGTCTTAAGGGGCGACTAATGGATAGGAGTCGAGAGGTGGAGAGCGTGTGCGTGTGCGTGTACGTGTGCGTGTGTGCGTGTGTGCCTGTGTGCGTGTGTTTGTCTGTGCGTGTGTGTGTTTGTTCGGCTCGCAGAGATGAGAATACGTCCGTGGCAAGAAGGCCCTGCCTGTCTTAAGAGGCGACTAATGGATAGGAATCGAGAGGTGGAGAGTGTGTGCGTGTGGGTGTGCGTGTGCGTGTGTGCGTGTGTGCGTGTGTGTGTGTCCGTTCGGCTTGCAGAGATAAGAATGCGTTCGTGGCAAGAAGGCCCTGCCTGTCTTAAGAGGCGACTAATGGATAGGAGTCGAGAGGTGGAGAGTGTGTGCGTGTGCGTTTGCGTGTGTGCGTTTGTGCCTGTGTGCGTGTGTTTGTGTGTGCGTGTGTGGGTGTGTCCGGTCGGCTCGCTGAAATGAGAACACGGCCGTGGCAAGAAGGCCCTGCCTGTCGTAAGAGGCGACTAATGGGTAGGAGTCGAGAGGTGAAGAGTGTATTTGTGTGTGTGTGCGTGTGTGCGTGTGAGTGTGTGTGTGTCCGTTCGGCTCGCAGAGATAAGAACACGGCCGTGGCAAGAAGTCCCTGCCTGTCGTAAGAGGCGTCTAATGAATAGGAGTCGAGAGGTGAAGAGTGTATGTGTCTGTCTGTGTGTGCGTGTGTTTGTGCGTGTGTAAGTGTGTGTGTGTATGTCTGTGTGTCCGTTTGGCTTGCAGAGATAAGAATACGGCCGAGGCAAGAAGGCCCTGCCTGTCTTAAGGGGCGACTAATGGATAGGAGTCGAGAGGTGGAGAGCGTGTGCGTGTGCGTGTACGTGTGCGTGTGTGCGTGTGTGCCTGTGTGCGTGTATTTGTCTGTGCGTGTGTGTGTGTCCGTTCGGCTCGCAGAGATGAGAATACGTCCGTGGCAAGAAGGCCCTGCCTGTCTTAAGAGGCGACTAATGGATAGGAATCGAGAGGTGGAGAGTGTGTGCGTGTGGGTGTGCGTGTGCGTGTGTGCGTGTGTGCGTGTGTGTGTGTCCGTTCGGCTTGCAGAAATAAGAATGCGTTCGTGGCAAGAAGGCCCTGCCTGTCTTAAGAGGCGACTAATGGATAGGAGTCGAGAGGTGGAGAGTGTGTGCGTGTGCGTTTGCGTGTGTGCGTTTGTGCCTGTGTGCGTGTGTTTGTGTGTGCGTGTGTGGGTGTGTCCGGTCGGCTCGCTGAAATGAGAACGCGGCCGTGGCAAGAAGGCCCTGCCTGTCGTAAGAGGCGACTAATGGGTAGGAGTCGAGAGGTGAAGAGGGTATGTGAGTGTGTGCGTGTGTGTGTTTGTGTGTGAGTGTGTGTGTTCGTTCGGCTCCCAGAGATAAGAATGCGTTTGTGGCAAAAAGGCCCTGCCTGTCTTAAGAGGCGACTAATGGATAGGAGTCGAGGGGTGGAGAGTGTGTGCGTGTGCGTTTGCGTGTGTGCGTTTGTGCCTGTGTGCGTGTGTTTGTGTGTGCGTGTGAGGGTGTGTGAGTGTGTGTGAGTGTGTGTGTGCGGTCGGCCCGCAGAGATAAGAACACACCGTGGCAAGTAGGCCCTGCCTGTCGTAAGAGGCGAGTAATAAGTGGGAGTCGAGAGGTGAAGAGTGTATGTGTGTGTGTGCGTGTGTGCTTGTGTGTGTGCGTGTGTGAGTATGTGTGTGTGTTAGTTCGGCTTGCAGAAATAAGAACACGACTGAGGCAAGAAGGCCCTGCCTATCGTAAGAGGCGACTAATAGGTAGGAGTCGAGAGGTGAAGAGTGTATATTTGGGTGCGTGTGTGCGTGTGTGTGTGCGTATGTGAGTATGTGTGTGTGTCCCTTCGGCTCGCAGAGATAAGAAAACAGCCGTGGCAAGAAAGCGATGCAAATCGTACGGGGCGACTAATGGATAGGAGTCGAGAGGCGAAGAGTGTATGTGTGTGTGCGTGTGTGCGTGTGTGTGTGCGTGTGTGAGTATGTGTGTGTGTTAGTTCGGCTTGCAGAAAAAAGAACACGACCGAGGCAAGAAGGCCCTGTCTATCGTAAGAGGCGACTAATAGGTAGGAGTCGAGAGGTGAAGAGTGTATGTGTGTGTGCGTGTGTGCGTGTGTGTGTGCGTGTGTGAGTAGGTGTGTGTGTCCGTTCGGCTTGCAGTGATAAGAACACGGCCAAGGCAAGAAGGCCCTGCCTGTCGTAAGAGGCGACTAATAGGTAGGAGTCGAGAGGTGAAGAATGTATGTGTGTGCGTGTGTGCTTGTTTGTGTGTGTGTGAGTGTATGTGTGTGTGCGTGTGTGCGTGCGTGTGTGTGTATGTGTTTGTGAGTGTGTGTGTGTATGTGTGTGTGTCCCTTTGGCTCGCAGAGATAAGTAAACAGCCGTGGCAAGAAGGCGATGCAAATCGTACGGGGCGACTAATGGTTAGGAGTCGAGAGGTGAAGAGTGGGCGACTAATAGGTAGGAGTCGAGAGGTGAAGAGTGTATGTGTGTGGGTGCATGTGTGCGTGTGTGTGTGCGTGTGTGAGTATGTGTGTGTGTCCGTTCGGCTTGCAGAGATAAGAACACGGCCGAGGCAAGGAGGCCCTGCCTGTCGTGAGAGACGACTAATAGGTAGGAGTCGAGAGGTGAAGAATGTATGTGTGTGTGCGTGTGTGCGTGTTTGTGTGTGCGTGAGTGTATGTGTGTGTGCGTGTAAGTGGCGTGTGTGCGTGCTTGTCTGTGTGAGTGTGTGTGTGTGTGTCCGTTTGGCTCGCAGAGATAAGAATGCGTTCGTGGCAAGAATGCCCTGCCTGTCTTAAGAGGCGACTAATGGATAGAAGTCGAGAGGTGGAGAGTGTGTGCGTGTGCGTGTGCGTTTGCGTGGGTGCGTTTGTGCCTGTGTGCGTGTGTTTGTGTGTCCGTGTGTGTGTGTGTCCGGTCGGCTCGCTGAAATGAGAACATAACTGTGGCAAGAAGGCCCTGCCTGTCGTAAGAGGCGACTAATGGGTAGGAGTCGAGAGGTGAAGAGGGTATGTGTGTGTGCGTGTGTGCGTGTTTGTGTGTGCGTGAGTGTATGTGTGTGTGCGTGTAAGTGGCGTGTGTGCGTGCTTGTCTGTGTGAGTGTGTGTGTGTGTCCGTTCGGCTCGCAGAGATAAGAACACGGCCGTGGCAAGAAGTTCCTGCCTGTCGTAAGAGGCGTCTAATGAATAGGTGTTGAGAGGTGAAGAGTGTATGTGTCTGTGTGTGTGTGTGCGTGTGTTTGTGCGTGTGTGAGTGTGTGTGTGTATGTCTGTGTGTCCGTTTGGCTTGCAGAGATAAGAATACGGCCGAGGCAAGAAGGCCCTGCCTGTCTTAAGGGGCGACTAATGGATAGGAGTCGAGAGGTGGAGAGCGTGTGCGTGTGCGTGTACGTGTGCGTGTGTGCGTGTGTGCCTGTGTGCGTGTGTTTGTCTGTGCGTGTGTGTGTGTCCGTTCGGCTCGCAGAGATGAGAATACGTCCGTGGCAAGAAGGCCCTGCCTGTCTTAAGAGGCGACTAATGGATAGGAATCGAGAGGTGGAGAGTGTGTGCGTGTGGGTGTGCGTGTGTGCGTGTGTGCGTGTGTGCGTGTGTGCGTGTGTGCGTGTGTGTGTGTCCGTTCGGCTTGCAGAGATAAGAATGCGTTCGTGGCAAGAAGGCCCTGCCTGTCTTAAGAGGCGACTAATGGATAGGAGTCGAGAGGTGGAGAGTGTGTGCGTGTGCGTTTGCGTGTGTGCGTTTGTGCCTGTGTGCGTGTGTTTGTGTGTGCGTGTGTAGGTGTGTCCGGTCGGCTCGCTGAAATGAGAACACGGCCGTGGCAAGAAGGCCCTGCCTGTCGTAAGAGGCGACTAATGGGTAGGAGTCGAGAGGTGAAGAGGGTATGTGAGTGTGTGCGTGTGTGTGTGAGTGTGTGTGTGTGTCCGTTCGGCTCGCAGAGATAAGAATGCGTTCGTGGCAAGAAGGCCCTGACTGTCTTAAGAGGCGACTAATGGATAGGAGTCGAGAGGTGGAGAGTGTGTGCGTGTGCGTTTACGTGTGTGCGTTTGTGCCTGTGTGCGTGTGTTTGTGTGTGCGTGTGTGGGTGTGTCCGGTCGGCTCGCTGAAATGAGAACACGGCCGTGGCAAGAAGGCCCTGCCTGTCGTAAGAGGCGACTAATGGGTAGGAGTCGAGAGGTGAAGAGGGTATGTGAGTGTGTGCGTGTGTGTGTTTGTGTGTGAGTGTGTGTGTTCGTTCGGCTCCCAGAGATAAGAATGCGTTCGTGGCAAAAAGGCCCTGCCTGTCTTAAGAGGCGACTAATGGATAGGAGTCGAGAGGTGGAGAGTGTGTGCGTGTGCGTTTGCGTGTGTGCGTTTGTGCCTGTGTGCGTGTGTTTGTGTGTGCGTGTGAGGGTGTGTGAGTGTGTGTGAGTGTGTGTGTGCGGTCGGCCCGCAGAGATAAGAACACACCGTGGCAAGTAGGCCCTGCCTGTCGTAAGAGGCGAGTAATAAGTGGGAGTCGAGAGGTGAAGAGTGTATGAGTGTGTGTGCGTGTGTGCGTGTGTGTGTGCGTGTGTGAGTATGTGTGTGTGTTAGTTCGGCTTGCAGAAATAAGAACACGACTGAGGCAAGAAGGCCCTGCCTATCGTAAGAGGCGACTAATAGGTAGGAGTCGAGAGGTGAAGAGTGTATATTTGGGTGCGTGTGTGCGTGTGTGTGTGCGTGTGTGAGTATGTGTGTGTGTCCCTTCGGCTCGCAGAGATAAAAAAACAGCCGTGGCAAGAAAGCGATGCAAATCGTACGGGGCGACTAATGGATAGGAGTCGAGAGGCGAAGAGTGTATGTGTGTGTGCGTGTGTGCGTGTGTGTGTGCGTGTGTGAGTATGTGTGTGTGTTAGTTCGGCTTGCAGAAAAAAGAACACGACCGAGGCAAGAAGGCCCTGCCTATCGTAAGAGGCGACTAATAGGTAGGAGTCGAGAGGTGAAGAGTGTATGTGTGTGTGCGTGTGTGCGTGTGTGTGTGCGTGTGTGAGTAGGTGTGTGTGTCCGTTCGGCTTGCAGTGATAAGAACACGGCCAAGGCAAGAAGGCCCTGCCTGTCGTAAGAGGCGACTAATAGGTAGGAGTCGAGAGGTGAAGAATGTATGTGTGTGTGCGTGTGTGCTTGTTTGTGTGTGTGTGAGTGTATGTGTGTGTGCGTGTGTGCGTGCGTGTGTGTGTATGTGTTTGTGAGTGTGTGTGTGTGTATGTGTGTGTGTCCCTTCGGCTCGCAGAGATAAGTAAACAGCCGTGGCAAGAAGGCGATGCAAATCGTACGGGGCGACTAATGGTTAGGAGTCGAGAGGTGAAGAGTGGGCGACTAATAGGTAGGAGTCGAGAGGTGAAGAGTGTATGTGTGTGGGTGCGTGTGTGCGTGTGTGTGTGCGTGTGTGAGTATGTGTGTGTGTCCGTTCGGCTTGCAGAGATAAGAACACGGCCGAGGCAAGGAGGCCCTGCCTGTCGTGAGAGACGACTAATAGGTAGGAGTCGAGAGGTGAAGAGTGTATGTGTGTGTGCGTGTGTGCGTGTGTGTGTGCGTGTGTGAGTAGGTGTGTGTGTCCGTTCGGCTTGCAGTGATAAGAACACGGCCAAGGCAAGAAGGCCCTGCCTGTCGTAAGAGGCGACTAATAGGTAGGAGTCGAGAGGTGAAGAATGTATGTGTGTGTGCGTGTGTGCTTGTTTGTGTGTGTGTGAGTGTATGTGTGTGTGCGTGTGTGCGTGCGTGTGTGTGTATGTGTTTGTGAGTGTGTGTGTGTGTATGTGTGTGTGTCCCTTCGGCTCGCAGAGATAAGTAAACAGCCGTGGCAAGAAGGCGATGCAAATCGTACGGGGCGACTAATGGTTAGGAGTCGAGAGGTGAAGAGTGGGCGACTAATAGGTAGGAGTCGAGAGGTGAAGAATGTATGTGTGTGTGCGTGTGTGCGTGTTTGTGTGTGCGTGAGTGTATGTGTGTGTGCGTGTAAGTGGCGTGTGTGCGTGCTTGTCTGTGTGAGTGTGTGTGTGTGTCCGTTTGGCTCGCAGAGATAAGAATGCGTTCGTGGCAAGAATGCCCTGCCTGTCTTAAGAGGCGACTAATGGATAGAAGTCGAGAGGTGGAGAGTGTGTGCGTGTGCGTGTGCGTTTGCGTGGGTGCGTTTGTGCCTGTGTGCGTGTGTTTGTGTGTCCGTGTGTGTGTGTGTCCGGTCGGCTCGCTGAAATGAGAACATAACTGTGGCAAGAAGGCCCTGCCTGTCGTAAGAGGCGACTAATGTGTAGGAGTCGAGAGGTGAAGAGGGTATGTGTGTGTGCGTGTGTGCGTGTTTGTGTGTGCGTGAGTGTATGTGTGTGTGCGTGTAAGTGGCGTGTGTGCGTGCTTGTCTGTGTGAGTGTGTGTGTGTGTCCGTTCGGCTCGCAGAGATAAGAACACGGCCGTGGCAAGAAGTTCCTGCCTGTCGTAAGAGGCGTCTAATGAATAGGTGTTGAGAGGTGAAGAGTGTATGTGTCTGTGTGTGTGTGTGCGTGTGTTTGTGCGTGTGTGAGTGTGTGTGTGTGTATGTCTGTGTGTCCGTTTGGCTTGCAGAGATAAGAATACGGCCGAGGCAAGAAGGCCCTGCCTGTCTTAAGGGGCGACTAATGGATAGGAGTCGAGAGGTGGAGAGCGTGTGCGTGTGCGTGTACGTGTGCGTGTGTGCGTGTGTGCCTGTGTTTGTCTGTGCGTGTGTGTGTGTCCGTTCGGCTCGCAGAGATGAGAATACGTCCGTGGCAAGAAGGCCCTGCCTGTCTTAAGAGGCGACTAATGGATAGGAATCGAGAGGTGGAGAGTGTGTGCGTGTGGGTGTGCGTGTGTGCGTGTGTGCGTGTGTGCGTGTGTGCGTGTGTGTGTGTCCGTTCGGCTTGCAGAGATAAGAATGCGTTCGTGGCAAGCAGGCCCTGCCTGTCTTAAGAGGCGACTAATGGATAGGAGTCGAGAGGTGGAGAGTGTGTGCGTGTGCGTTTACGTGTGTGCGTTTGTGCCTGTGTGCGTGTGTTTGTGTGTGCGTGTGTGGGTGTGTCCGGTCGGCTCGCTGAAATGAGAACACGGCCGTGGCAAGAGGTCCCTGCCTGTCGTAAGAGGAGAATAATGGGTAGAAGTCGAGAGGTGAATAGAGTATGTGTGCTTGCGTGTGTGTGTTTGTGTGTGAGTGTGTGTGTGTGTCCGTTCGGCTCGCAGAGATAAGAATGCGTTCGTGGCAAGAAGGCCCTGCCTGTCTTAAGAGGCGACTAATGGATAGGAGTCGAGAGGTGGAGAGTGTGTGCGTGTGCGTTTGCGTGTGTGCGTTTGTGCCTGTGTGCATGTGTTTGTGTGTGCGTGTGTGGGTGTGTCCGGTCGGCTCGCTGAAATGAGAACGCGGCCGTGGCAAGAAGGCCCTGCCTGTCGTAAGAGGCGACTAATGGGTAGGAGTCGAGAGGTGAAGAGGGTATGTGAGTGTGTGCGTGTGTGTGATTGTGTGTGAGTGTGTGTGTGTCTGTTCGGCTCCCAGAGATAAGAATGCGTTCGTGGCAAAAAGGCCCTGCCTGTCTTAAGAGGCGACTAATGGATAGGAGTCGAGAGGTGGAGAGTGTGTGCGTGTGCGTTTGCGTGTGTGCGTTTGTGCCTGTGTGCGTGTGTTTGTGTGTGCGTGTGTGGGTGTGTGAGTGTGTGTGAGTGTGTGTGTGCGGTCGGCCCGCAGAGATAAGAACACACCGTGGCAAGTAGGCCCTGCCTGTCGTAAGAGGCGAGTAATAAGTGGGAGTCGAGAGGTGAAGAGTGTATGTGTGTGTGTGCGTGTGTGCGTGTGTGTGTGCGTGTGTGAGTATGTGTGTGTGTTAGTTCGGCTTGCAGAAATAAGAACACGACTGAGGCAAGAAGGCCCTGCCTATCGTAAGAGGCGACTAATAGGTAGGAGTCGAGAGGTGAAGCGTGTATGTGTGTGTATGTGTGTGTGCGAGTGTGTGTGTGTGTGTGTCCGTTTGGCTCGCAGATATAAGAACACGTCCGTAGCAAGAAGGCCCTGACTGTCGTAAGAGGCGACTAATAGATAGGAGTCGAGAGGTGAAGAGTGTGTACGTGTACCTGTGCGTGCGTGTTTAAGTGTATGTGTATGTGAGTGCGTGTGTGTGTGTGAGTGTGTGTTTGTCCGTTCGGCTCGCAGAGATAAGAACACGGCCGTGGCAAGAAGGCCCTGCCTGTCGTAAGAGGCGAGTAATAAGTAGGAGTCGAGAGGTGAAGAGTGTATGTGTGTGTGTGCGTGTGTGCGTGTGTGTGTGCGTGTGTGAGTATGTGTGTGTGTTAGTTCGGCTTGCAGAAATAAGAACACAACCGAGGCAAGAAGGCCCTGCCTATCGTAAGAGGCGACTAATAGGTAGGAGTCGAGAGGTGAAGAGTGTATGTTTGTGTGCGTGTGTGCGTGTGTGTGTGCGTGTGTGAGTATGTGTGTGTGTCCGTTCGGCTTGCAGTGATAAGAACACGGCCAAGGCAAGAAGGCCCTGCCTATCGTAAGAGGCGACTAATAGGTAGGAGTCGAGAGGTGAAGAATGTATGTGTGTGTGCGTGTGTGCGTGTTTGTGTGTGTGTGAGTGTACGTGTGTGTGCGTGTGTGCGTGCGTGTGTGTGTGTGTTTGTGAGTGTGTGTGTGTACGTGTGTGTGTCCCTTCGGCTTGCAGAGATAAGAAAACAGCCGTGGCAAGAAGTCCCTGCCTGTCGTAAGAGGCGTCTAATGAATAGGAGTCGAGAGGTGAAGAGTGTATGTGTCTGTGTGTGTGTGCGTGTGTTTGTGCGTGTGTAAGTGTGTGTGTGTATGTCTGTGTGTCCGTTTGGCTTGCAGAGATAAGAATACGGCCGAGGCAAGAAGGCCCTGCCTGTCTTAAGGGGCGACTAATGGATAGGAGTCGAGAGGTGGAGAGCGTGTGCGTGTGCGTGTACGTGTGCGTGTGTGCGTGTGTGCCTGTGTGCGTGTATTTGTCTGTGCGTGTGTGTGTGTCCGTTCGGCTCGCAGAGATGAGAATACGTCCGTGGCAAGAAGGCCCTGCCTGTCTTAAGAGGCGACTAATGGATAGGAATCGAGAGGTGGAGAGTGTGTGCGTGTGGGTGTGCGTGTGCGTGTGTGCGTGTGTGCGTGTGTGTGTGTCCGTTCGGCTTGCAGAAATAAGAATGCGTTCGTGGCAAGAAGGCCCTGCCTGTCTTAAGAGGCGACTAATGGATAGGAGTCGAGAGGTGGAGAGTGTGTGCGTGTGCGTTTGCGTGTGTGCGTTTGTGCCTGTGTGCGTGTGTTTGTGTGTGCGTGTGTGGGTGTGTCCGGTCGGCTCGCTGAAATGAGAACGCGGCCGTGGCAAGAAGGCCCTGCCTGTCGTAAGAGGCGACTAATGTGTAGGAGTCGAGAGGTGAAGAGGGTATGTGAGTGTGTGCGTGTGTGTGTTTGTGTGTGAGTGTGTGTGTGTCCGTTCGGCTCCCAGAGATAAGAATGCGTTCGTGGCAAAAAGGCCCTACCTGTCTTAAGAGGCGACTAATGGATAGGAGTCGAGAGGTGGAGAGTGTGTGCGTGTGCGTTTGCGTGTGTGCGTTTGTGCCTGTGTGCGTGTGTTTGTGTGTGCGTGTGTGGGTGTGTGAGTGTGTGTGAGTGTGTGTGTGCGGTCGGCCCGCAGAGATAAGAACACACCGTGGCAAGTAGGCCCTGCCTGTCGTAAGAGGCGAGTAATAAGTGGGAGTCGAGAGGTGAAGAGTGTATGTGTGTGTGTGCGTGTGTGCGTGTGTGTGTGCGTGTGTGAGTATGTGTGTGTGTTAGTTCGGCTTGCAGAAATAAGAACACGACTGAGGCAAGAAGGCCCTGCCTATCGTAAGAGGCGACTAATAGGTAGGAGTCGAGAGGTGAAGCGTGTATGTGTGTGTATGTGTGTGTATGTGTGTGTGCGAGTGTGTGTGTGTGTGTGTCCGTTTGGCTCGCAGATATAAGAACACGTCCGTAGCAAGAAGGCCCTGACTGTCGTAAGAGGCGACTAATAGATAGGAGTCGAGAGGTGAAGAGTATGTACGTGTACCTGTGCGTGCGTGTTTAAGTGTATGTGTATGTGAGTGCGTGTGTGTGTGTGAGTGTGTGTGTGTCCGTTCGGCTCGCAGAGATAAGAACACGGCCGTGGCAAGAAGTCCCTGAATGTCGTAAGAGGCGACTAATGGGTAGGAGTCGAGAGGTGAAGCGTGTATGTGTGTGTATGTGTGTGTGCGAGTGTGTGTGTGTGTGTGTCCGTTTGGCTCGCAGATATAAGAACACGTCCGTAGCAAGAAGGCCCTGACTGTCGTAAGAGGCGACTAATGGATAGGAGTCGAGAGGTGAAGAGTGTGTACGTGTACCTGTGCGTGCGTGTTTAAGTGTGTGTGTATGTGAGTGTGTAAGTGTGTGTGAGTGTGTGTGTGTGCGGTCGGCTCGCACAGATAAGAACACAGCTGTGGCAAGAAGGCCCTGCCTGTCGTAAGAGGCGAGTAATAAGTAGGAGTCGAGAGGTGAAGAGTGTATGTGTGTGTGTGCGTGTGTGCGTGTGTGCGTGTGTGCGTATGTGTGTGCGTGTGTGAGTATGTGTGTGTGTTAGTTCGGCTTTCAGAAATAAGATCACGACTGAGGCAAGAAGGCCCTTCCTATCGTAAGGGGCGACTAATAGGTAGGAGTCGAGAGGTAAAGAGTGTATGTTTGTGTGCGTGTGTGCGTGTGTGTGTGCGTGTGTGAGTATGTGTGTGTGTGTCCGTTCGGCTTGCAGTGATAAGAACACTTCCAAGGCAAGAAGGCCCTGCCTATCGTAAGAGGCGACTAATATGTAGGAGTCGAGAGGTGAAGAATGTATGTGTGTGTGCGTGTGTGCGTGTTTGTGTGTGTGTGAGTGTATGTGTGTGTGCGTGTGTGCGTGCGTGTGTGTGTGTGTGTTTGTGAGTGTGTGTTTCTGTATGTGTGTGTGTCCTTTCGGCTCGCAGAGATAAGAAAACAGCCGTGGCAAGAAAGCGATGCAAATCGTACGGGGAGACTAATGGATAGGAGTCGAGAGGCGATGAGTGGGCGACTAATAAGTAGGAGTCGAGAGGTGAAAAGTGTATGTTTGTGTGCGTGTGTGTGTGCGTGTGTGAGTATGTGTGTGTGTCCGTTCGGCTCGCAGAGGTAAGAACACAGCCGTGGCAAGAAGGCCCTGCCTGTCGTAAGAGGCGGGTAATAAGTAGGAGTCGAGAGGTGAAGGGTGTATGTGTGTGTGTGCGTGTGTGCGTGGCACACACGGCCGTGGCAAGAAGTCCCTGAATGTCGTAAGAGTCGACTAATGGGTAGGAGTCGAGAGGTGAAGCGTGTATGTGTGTGTGTGCGAGTGTATGTATGTGTGTCCGTTCGGCGTGCAGAGATAAGAATACGTCCGTGGCAAGAAGGCCCTGCCTGTCTTAAGAGGCGACTAATGGATAGGAGTCGAGAGGTGGAGAGTGTGTGCGTGTGCGTGTGCGTGTGCGTGGGTGCGTGTGTGTGTGTGCGTGTGTGCGTGCGTGTGTGTGTGAGTGTGTGTGTGAGTGTGTGTGTCTGTTCGGCACACAGAGATAAGAACTCGACTGTGGCAAGTAGTCCCTGCCTGTCGTAAGAGGCGAGTAATAAGTAGGAGTCGAGAGGTGAAGAGTGTATGTGTGTGTTCGTGTGTGCGTGGCACACACGGCCGTGGCAAGAAGTCCCTGAATGTCGTAAGAGGCGACTAATGGGTAGGAGTCGAAAGGAGAAAAGAGTGTATGTGTGTGTGTGTGCGTGTGTGCGTGTGTTTGTGCGTGTGTGAGTGTGTGTGTGTGCGTGTGTGCGTGCGTGCGTGTGTGTGTGTGTGTTTGTCCGCTCGGCTTCCAGAGATAGGAATACGGCCGGGGCAAGAAGGCCCTGCCTGTCTTAAGAGGCGGCTAATGGATAGGAGTCGAGAGGTGAAGAGTGTATGTGTCTGTGTGTGTGTGTGCGTGTGTTTGTGCGTGTGTGAGTGTGTGTGTGTGTATGTCTGTGTGTCCGTTTGGCTTGCAGAGATAAGAATACGGCCGAGGCAAGAAGGCCCTGCCTGTCTTAAGGGGCGACTAATGGATAGGAGTCGAGAGGTGGAGAGCGTGTGCGTGTGCGTGTACGTGTGCGTGTGTGCGTGTGTGCCTGTGTTTGTCTGTGCGTGTGTGTGTGTCCGTTCGGCTCGCAGAGATGAGAATACGTCCGTGGCAAGAAGGCCCTGCCTGTCTTAAGAGGCGACTAATGGATAGGAATCGAGAGGTGGAGAGTGTGTGCGTGTGGGTGTGCGTGTGTGCGTGTGTGCGTGTGTGCGTGTGTGCGTGTGTGTGTGTCCGTTCGGCTTGCAGAGATAAGAATGCGTTCGTGGCAAGCAGGCCCTGCCTGTCTTAAGAGGCGACTAATGGATAGGAGTCGAGAGGTGGAGAGTGTGTGCGTGTGCGTTTACGTGTGTGCGTTTGTGCCTGTGTGCGTGTGTTTGTGTGTGCGTGTGTGGGTGTGTCCGGTCGGCTCGCTGAAATGAGAACACGGCCGTGGCAAGAGGTCCCTGCCTGTCGTAAGAGGAGAATAATGGGTAGAAGTCGAGAGGTGAATAGAGTATGTGTGCTTGCGTGTGTGTGTTTGTGTGTGAGTGTGTGTGTGTGTCCGTTCGGCTCGCAGAGATAAGAATGCGTTCGTGGCAAGAAGGCCCTGCCTGTCTTAAGAGGCGACTAATGGATAGGAGTCGAGAGGTGGAGAGTGTGTGCGTGTGCGTTTGCGTGTGTGCGTTTGTGCCTGTGTGCATGTGTTTGTGTGTGCGTGTGTGGGTGTGTCCGGTCGGCTCGCTGAAATGAGAACGCGGCCGTGGCAAGAAGGCCCTGCCTGTCGTAAGAGGCGACTAATGGGTAGGAGTCGAGAGGTGAAGAGGGTATGTGAGTGTGTGCGTGTGTGTGATTGTGTGTGAGTGTGTGTGTGTCTGTTCGGCTCCCAGAGATAAGAATGCGTTCGTGGCAAAAAGGCCCTGCCTGTCTTAAGAGGCGACTAATGGATAGGAGTCGAGAGGTGGAGAGTGTGTGCGTGTGCGTTTGCGTGTGTGCGTTTGTGCCTGTGTGCGTGTGTTTGTGTGTGCGTGTGTGGGTGTGTGAGTGTGTGTGAGTGTGTGTGTGCGGTCGGCCCGCAGAGATAAGAACACACCGTGGCAAGTAGGCCCTGCCTGTCGTAAGAGGCGAGTAATAAGTGGGAGTCGAGAGGTGAAGAGTGTATGTGTGTGTGTGCGTGTGTGCGTGTGTGTGTGCGTGTGTGAGTATGTGTGTGTGTTAGTTCGGCTTGCAGAAATAAGAACACGACTGAGGCAAGAAGGCCCTGCCTATCGTAAGAGGCGACTAATAGGTAGGAGTCGAGAGGTGAAGCGTGTATGTGTGTGTATGTGTGTGTGCGAGTGTGTGTGTGTGTGTGTCCGTTTGGCTCGCAGATATAAGAACACGTCCGTAGCAAGAAGGCCCTGACTGTCGTAAGAGGCGACTAATAGATAGGAGTCGAGAGGTGAAGAGTGTGTACGTGTACCTGTGCGTGCGTGTTTAAGTGTATGTGTATGTGAGTGCGTGTGTGTGTGTGAGTGTGTGTTTGTCCGTTCGGCTCGCAGAGATAAGAACACGGCCGTGGCAAGAAGGCCCTGCCTGTCGTAAGAGGCGAGTAATAAGTAGGAGTCGAGAGGTGAAGAGTGTATGTGTGTGTGTGCGTGTGTGCGTGTGTGTGTGCGTGTGTGAGTATGTGTGTGTGTTAGTTCGGCTTGCAGAAATAAGAACACAACCGAGGCAAGAAGGCCCTGCCTATCGTAAGAGGCGACTAATAGGTAGGAGTCGAGAGGTGAAGAGTGTATGTTTGTGTGCGTGTGTGCGTGTGTGTGTGCGTGTGTGAGTATGTGTGTGTGTCCGTTCGGCTTGCAGTGATAAGAACACGGCCAAGGCAAGAAGGCCCTGCCTATCGTAAGAGGCGACTAATAGGTAGGAGTCGAGAGGTGAAGAATGTATGTGTGTGTGCGTGTGTGCGTGTTTGTGTGTGTGTGAGTGTACGTGTGTGTGCGTGTGTGCGTGCGTGTGTGTGTGTGTTTGTGAGTGTGTGTGTGTACGTGTGTGTGTCCCTTCGGCTTGCAGAGATAAGAAAACAGCCGTGGCAAGAAGTCCCTGCCTGTCGTAAGAGGCGTCTAATGAATAGGAGTCGAGAGGTGAAGAGTGTATGTGTCTGTGTGTGTGTGCGTGTGTTTGTGCGTGTGTAAGTGTGTGTGTGTATGTCTGTGTGTCCGTTTGGCTTGCAGAGATAAGAATACGGCCGAGGCAAGAAGGCCCTGCCTGTCTTAAGGGGCGACTAATGGATAGGAGTCGAGAGGTGGAGAGCGTGTGCGTGTGCGTGTACGTGTGCGTGTGTGCGTGTGTGCCTGTGTGCGTGTATTTGTCTGTGCGTGTGTGTGTGTCCGTTCGGCTCGCAGAGATGAGAATACGTCCGTGGCAAGAAGGCCCTGCCTGTCTTAAGAGGCGACTAATGGATAGGAATCGAGAGGTGGAGAGTGTGTGCGTGTGGGTGTGCGTGTGCGTGTGTGCGTGTGTGCGTGTGTGTGTGTCCGTTCGGCTTGCAGAAATAAGAATGCGTTCGTGGCAAGAAGGCCCTGCCTGTCTTAAGAGGCGACTAATGGATAGGAGTCGAGAGGTGGAGAGTGTGTGCGTGTGCGTTTGCGTGTGTGCGTTTGTGCCTGTGTGCGTGTGTTTGTGTGTGCGTGTGTGGGTGTGTCCGGTCGGCTCGCTGAAATGAGAACGCGGCCGTGGCAAGAAGGCCCTGCCTGTCGTAAGAGGCGACTAATGTGTAGGAGTCGAGAGGTGAAGAGGGTATGTGAGTGTGTGCGTGTGTGTGTTTGTGTGTGAGTGTGTGTGTGTCCGTTCGGCTCCCAGAGATAAGAATGCGTTCGTGGCAAAAAGGCCCTACCTGTCTTAAGAGGCGACTAATGGATAGGAGTCGAGAGGTGGAGAGTGTGTGCGTGTGCGTTTGCGTGTGTGCGTTTGTGCCTGTGTGCGTGTGTTTGTGTGTGCGTGTGTGGGTGTGTGAGTGTGTGTGAGTGTGTGTGTGCGGTCGGCCCGCAGAGATAAGAACACACCGTGGCAAGTAGGCCCTGCCTGTCGTAAGAGGCGAGTAATAAGTGGGAGTCGAGAGGTGAAGAGTGTATGTGTGTGTGTGCGTGTGTGCGTGTGTGTGTGCGTGTGTGAGTATGTGTGTGTGTTAGTTCGGCTTGCAGAAATAAGAACACGACTGAGGCAAGAAGGCCCTGCCTATCGTAAGAGGCGACTAATAGGTAGGAGTCGAGAGGTGAAGCGTGTATGTGTGTGTATGTGTGTGTATGTGTGTGTGCGAGTGTGTGTGTGTGTGTGTCCGTTTGGCTCGCAGATATAAGAACACGTCCGTAGCAAGAAGGCCCTGACTGTCGTAAGAGGCGACTAATAGATAGGAGTCGAGAGGTGAAGAGTATGTACGTGTACCTGTGCGTGCGTGTTTAAGTGTATGTGTATGTGAGTGCGTGTGTGTGTGTGAGTGTGTGTGTGTCCGTTCGGCTCGCAGAGATAAGAACACGGCCGTGGCAAGAAGTCCCTGAATGTCGTAAGAGGCGACTAATGGGTAGGAGTCGAGAGGTGAAGCGTGTATGTGTGTGTATGTGTGTGTGCGAGTGTGTGTGTGTGTGTGTCCGTTTGGCTCGCAGATATAAGAACACGTCCGTAGCAAGAAGGCCCTGACTGTCGTAAGAGGCGACTAATGGATAGGAGTCGAGAGGTGAAGAGTGTGTACGTGTACCTGTGCGTGCGTGTTTAAGTGTGTGTGTATGTGAGTGTGTAAGTGTGTGTGAGTGTGTGTGTGTGCGGTCGGCTCGCACAGATAAGAACACAGCTGTGGCAAGAAGGCCCTGCCTGTCGTAAGAGGCGAGTAATAAGTAGGAGTCGAGAGGTGAAGAGTGTATGTGTGTGTGTGCGTGTGTGCGTGTGTGCGTGTGTGCGTATGTGTGTGCGTGTGTGAGTATGTGTGTGTGTTAGTTCGGCTTTCAGAAATAAGATCACGACTGAGGCAAGAAGGCCCTTCCTATCGTAAGGGGCGACTAATAGGTAGGAGTCGAGAGGTAAAGAGTGTATGTTTGTGTGCGTGTGTGCGTGTGTGTGTGCGTGTGTGAGTATGTGTGTGTGTGTCCGTTCGGCTTGCAGTGATAAGAACACTTCCAAGGCAAGAAGGCCCTGCCTATCGTAAGAGGCGACTAATATGTAGGAGTCGAGAGGTGAAGAATGTATGTGTGTGTGCGTGTGTGCGTGTTTGTGTGTGTGTGAGTGTATGTGTGTGTGCGTGTGTGCGTGCGTGTGTGTGTGTGTGTTTGTGAGTGTGTGTTTCTGTATGTGTGTGTGTCCTTTCGGCTCGCAGAGATAAGAAAACAGCCGTGGCAAGAAAGCGATGCAAATCGTACGGGGAGACTAATGGATAGGAGTCGAGAGGCGATGAGTGGGCGACTAATAAGTAGGAGTCGAGAGGTGAAAAGTGTATGTTTGTGTGCGTGTGTGTGTGCGTGTGTGAGTATGTGTGTGTGTCCGTTCGGCTCGCAGAGGTAAGAACACAGCCGTGGCAAGAAGGCCCTGCCTGTCGTAAGAGGCGGGTAATAAGTAGGAGTCGAGAGGTGAAGGGTGTATGTGTGTGTGTGCGTGTGTGCGTGGCACACACGGCCGTGGCAAGAAGTCCCTGAATGTCGTAAGAGTCGACTAATGGGTAGGAGTCGAGAGGTGAAGCGTGTATGTGTGTGTGTGCGAGTGTATGTATGTGTGTCCGTTCGGCGTGCAGAGATAAGAATACGTCCGTGGCAAGAAGGCCCTGCCTGTCTTAAGAGGCGACTAATGGATAGGAGTCGAGAGGTGGAGAGTGTGTGCGTGTGCGTGTGCGTGTGCGTGGGTGCGTGTGTGTGTGTGCGTGTGTGCGTGCGTGTGTGTGTGAGTGTGTGTGTGAGTGTGTGTGTCTGTTCGGCACACAGAGATAAGAACTCGACTGTGGCAAGTAGTCCCTGCCTGTCGTAAGAGGCGAGTAATAAGTAGGAGTCGAGAGGTGAAGAGTGTATGTGTGTGTTCGTGTGTGCGTGGCACACACGGCCGTGGCAAGAAGTCCCTGAATGTCGTAAGAGGCGACTAATGGGTAGGAGTCGAAAGGAGAAAAGAGTGTATGTGTGTGTGTGTGCGTGTGTGCGTGTGTTTGTGCGTGTGTGAGTGTGTGTGTGTGCGTGTGTGCGTGCGTGCGTGTGTGTGTGTGTGTTTGTCCGCTCGGCTTCCAGAGATAGGAATACGGCCGGGGCAAGAAGGCCCTGCCTGTCTTAAGAGGCGGCTAATGGATAGGAGTCGAGAGGTGGAGAGTGTGTGCGTGTGCGTGTGCGTGTGCGTGTGCGTGTGCGTGGGTGCGTGTGTGCGTGTGTGTGTGCGTGTTTGCGGGCGTGTGTGTGTGAGTGTGTGTGTGAGTGTGTGTGTGTCCGTTCGGCTCGCAGAGATAAGAACACGGCCGTGGCAAGAAGTCCCTGAATGTCGTAAGAGGCGACTAATAGGTAGGAGTCGAGAGGTGAAGAGTGTATGTGTGTGTGCGTGTGTGCGTGTGTGCGTGTGTGTGTGCGTGTGTGAGTATGTGTGTGTGTGTCCGTTCGGCTTGCAGAGATAAGAACACGGCCGAGGCAAGAAGGCCCTGCCTGTCGTGAGAGACGACTAATAGGTAGGAGTCGAGAGGTGAAGAATGTATGTGTGTGTGCGTGTGTGCGTGTTTGTGTGTGCGTGAGTGTATGTGTGTGTGCGTGCTTGTCTGTGTGAGTGTGTGTGTGTGTGTCCGTTCGGCTCGCAGAGATAAGAATGCGTTCGTGGCAAGAAGGCCCTGCCTGTCTTAAGAGGCGACTAATGGATAGAAGTCGAGAGGTGGAGAGTGTGTGCGTGTGCGTGTGCGTTTGCGTGGGTGCGTTTGTGCCTGTGTGCGTGTGTTTGTGTGTCCGTGTGTGTGTGTGTCCGGTCGGCTCGCTGAAATGAGAACACAACCGTGGCAAGAAGGCCCTGCCTGTCGAAGAGGCGACTAATGGGTAGGAGTCGAGAGGTGAAGAGGGTATGTGTGCGTGCGTGTGTGCGTGTGTGTGTGTGTGAGTGTGTGTGTACGTATGTGTGTGTCCGTTCGGCTCGCAGAGATTAGAATACGGCCGAGGCAATAAGTCCATGCCTGTCGTAAGAGGCGATTAATGGGTAGGAGTCGAGAGGTAAAGAGTGTATTTGTGTGTGTGTGTGCGTGTGTGTGTGCGTGTGTGTGTGTGAGTGTGTTTGTGTCCGTTCGGCTCGCAGAGATAAGAACACGGCCGTGGCAAGAAGTCCCTGCCTGTCGTAAGAGGCGTCTAATGAATAGGAGTCGAGAGGTGAAGAGTGTATGTGTCTGTGTGTGTGTGTGCGTGTGTTTGTGCGTGTGTGAGTGTGTGTGTGTGTATGTCTGTGTGTCCGTTTGGCTTGCAGAGATAAGAATACGGCCGAGGCAAGAAGGCCCTGCCTGTCTTAAGGGGCGACTAATGGATAGGAGTCGAGAGGTGGAGAGCGTGTGCGTGTGCGTGTACGTGTGCGTGTGTGCGTGTGTGCCTGTGTGCGTGTGTTTGTCTGTGCGTGTGTGTGTTTGTTCGGCTCGCAGAGATGAGAATACGTCCGTGGCAAGAAGGCCCTGCCTGTCTTAAGAGGCGACTAATGGATAGGAATCGAGAGGTGGAGAGTGTGTGCGTGTGGGTGTGCGTGTGCGTGTGTGCGTGTGTGCGTGTGTGTGTGTCCGTTCGGCTTGCAGAGATAAGAATGCGTTCGTGGCAAGAAGGCCCTGCCTGTCTTAAGAGGCGACTAATGGATAGGAGTCGAGAGGTGGAGAGTGTGTGCGTGTGCGTTTGCGTGTGTGCGTTTGTGCCTGTGTGCGTGTGTTTGTGTGTGCGTGTGTGGGTGTGTCCGGTCGGCTCGCTGAAATGAGAACACGGCCGTGGCAAGAAGGCCCTGCCTGTCGTAAGAGGCGACTAATGGGTAGGAGTCGAGAGGTGAAGAGTGTATTTGTGTGTGTGTGCGTGTGTGCGTGTGTGTGTGCGTGTGTGCGTGTGAGTGTGTGTGTGTCCGTTCGGCTCGCAGAGATAAGAACACGGCCGTGGCAAGAAGTCCCTGCCTGTCGTAAGAGGCGTCTAATGAATAGGAGTCGAGAGGTGAAGAGTGTATGTGTCTGTCTGTGTGTGCGTGTGTTTGTGCGTGTGTAAGTGTGTGTGTGTATGTCTGTGTGTCCGTTTGGCTTGCAGAGATAAGAATACGGCTGAGGCAAGAAGGCCCTGCCTGTCTTAAGGGGCGACTAATGGATAGGAGTCGAGAGGTGGAGAGCGTGTGCGTGTGCGTGTACGTGTGCGTGTGTGCGTGTGTGCCTGTGTGCGTGTATTTGTCTGTGCGTGTGTGTGTGTCCGTTCGGCTCGCAGAGATGAGAATACGTCCGTGGCAAGAAGGCCCTGCCTGTCTTAAGAGGCGACTAATGGATAGGAATCGAGAGGTGGAGAGTGTGTGCGTGTGGGTGTGCGTGTGCGTGTGTGCGTGTGTGCGTGTGTGTGTGTCCGTTCGGCTTGCAGAAATAAGAATGCGTTCGTGGCAAGAAGGCCCTGCCTGTCTTAAGAGGCGACTAATGGATAGGAGTCGAGAGGTGGAGAGTGTGTGCGTGTGCGTTTGCGTGTGTGCGTTTGTGCCTGTGTGCGTGTGTTTGTGTGTGCGTGTGTGGGTGTGTCCGGTCGGCTCGCTGAAATGAGAACGCGGCCGTGGCAAGAAGGCCCTGCCTGTCGTAAGAGGCGACTAATGGGTAGGAGTGGAGAGGTGAAGAGGGTATGTGAGTGTGTGCGTGTGTGTGTTTGTGTGTGAGTGTGTGTGTTCGTTCGGCTCCCAGAGATAAGAATGCGTTTGTGGCAAAAAGGCCCTGCCTGTCTTAAGAGGCGACTAATGGATAGGAGTCGAGGGGTGGAGAGTGTGTGCGTGTGCGTTTGCGTGTGTGCGTTTGTGCCTGTGTGCGTGTGTTTGTGTGTGCGTGTGAGGGTGTGTGAGTGTGTGTGAGTGTGTGTGTGCGGTCGGCCCGCAGAGATAAGAACACACCGTGGCAAGTAGGCCCTGCCTGTCGTAAGAGGCGAGTAATAAGTGGGAGTCGAGAGGTGAAGAGTGTATGTGTGTGTGTGCGTGTGTGCGTGTGTGTGTGCGTGTGTGAGTATGTGTGTGTGTTAGTTCGGCTTGCAGAAATAAGAACACGACTGAGGCAAGAAGGCCCTGCCTGTCTTAAGGGGCGACTAATGGATAGGAGTCGAGAGGTGGAGAGCGTGTGCGTGTGCGTGTACGTGTGCGTGTGTGCGTGTGTGCCTGTGTGCGTGTGTTTGTCTGTGCGTGTGTGTGTTTGTTCGGCTCGCAGAGATGAGAATACGTCCGTGGCAAGAAGGCCCTGCCTGTCTTAAGAGGCGACTAATGGATAGGAATCGAGAGGTGGAGAGTGTGTGCGTGTGGGTGTGCGTGTGCGTGTGTGCGTGTGTGCGTGTGTGTGTGTCCGTTCGGCTTGCAGAGATAAGAATGCGTTCGTGGCAAGAAGGCCCTGCCTGTCTTAAGAGGCGACTAATGGATAGGAGTCGAGAGGTGGAGAGTGTGTGCGTGTGCGTTTGCGTGTGTGCGTTTGTGCCTGTGTGCGTGTGTTTGTGTGTGCGTGTGTGGGTGTGTCCGGTCGGCTCGCTGAAATGAGAACACGGCCGTGGCAAGAAGGCCCTGCCTGTCGTAAGAGGCGACTAATGGGTAGGAGTCGAGAGGTGAAGAGTGTATTTGTGTGTGTGTGCGTGTGTGCGTGTGTGTGTGCGTGTGTGCGTGTGAGTGTGTGTGTGTCCGTTCGGCTCGCAGAGATAAGAACACGGCCGTGGCAAGAAGTCCCTGCCTGTCGTAAGAGGCGTCTAATGAATAGGAGTCGAGAGGTGAAGAGTGTATGTGTCTGTCTGTGTGTGCGTGTGTTTGTGCGTGTGTAAGTGTGTGTGTGTATGTCTGTGTGTCCGTTTGGCTTGCAGAGATAAGAATACGGCCGAGGCAAGAAGGCCCTGCCTGTCTTAAGGGGCGACTAATGGATAGGAGTCGAGAGGTGGAGAGCGTGTGCGTGTGCGTGTACGTGTGCGTGTGTGCGTGTGTGCCTGTGTGCGTGTATTTGTCTGTGCGTGTGTGTGTGTCCGTTCGGCTCGCAGAGATGAGAATACGTCCGTGGCAAGAAGGCCCTGCCTGTCTTAAGAGGCGACTAATGGATAGGAATCGAGAGGTGCAGAGTGTGTGCGTGTGGGTGTGCGTGTGCGTGTGTGCGTGTGTGCGTGTGTGTGTGTCCGTTCGGCTTGCAGAAATAAGAATGCGTTCGTGGCAAGAAGGCCCTGCCTGTCTTAAGAGGCGACTAATGGATAGGAGTCGAGAGGTGGAGAGTGTGTGCGTGTGCGTTTGCGTGTGTGCGTTTGTGCCTGTGTGCGTGTGTTTGTGTGTGCGTGTGTGGGTGTGTCCGGTCGGCTCGCTGAAATGAGAACGCGGCCGTGGCAAGAAGGCCCTGCCTGTCGTAAGAGGCGACTAATGGGTAGGAGTGGAGAGGTGAAGAGGGTATGTGAGTGTGTGCGTGTGTGTGTTTGTGTGTGAGTGTGTGTGTTCGTTCGGCTCCCAGAGATAAGAATGCGTTTGTGGCAAAAAGGCCCTGCCTGTCTTAAGAGGCGACTAATGGATAGGAGTCGAGGGGTGGAGAGTGTGTGCGTGTGCGTTTGCGTGTGTGCGTTTGTGCCTGTGTGCGTGTGTTTGTGTGTGCGTGTGAGGGTGTGTGAGTGTGTGTGAGTGTGTGTGTGCGGTCGGCCCGCAGAGATAAGAACACACCGTGGCAAGTAGGCCCTGCCTGTCGTAAGAGGCGAGTAATAAGTGGGAGTCGAGAGGTGAAGAGTGTATGTGTGTGTGTGCGTGTGTGCGTGTGTGTGTGCGTGTGTGAGTATGTGTGTGTGTTAGTTCGGCTTGCAGAAATAAGAACACGACTGAGGCAAGAAGGCCCTGCCTATCGTAAGAGGCGACTAATAGGTAGGAGTCGAGAGGTGAAGAGTGTATATTTGGGTGCGTGTGTGCGTGTGTGTGTGCGTATGTGAGTATGTGTGTGTGTCCCTTCGGCTCGCAGAGATAAGAAAACAGCCGTGGCAAGAAAGCGATGCAAATCGTACGGGGCGACTAATGGATAGGAGTCGAGAGGCGAAGAGTGTATGTGTGTGTGCGTGTGTGCGTGTGTGTGTGCGTGTGTGAGTATGTGTGTGTGTTAGTTCGGCTTGCAGAAAAAAGAACACGACCGAGGCAAGAAGGCCCTGTCTATCGTAAGAGGCGACTAATAGGTAGGAGTCGAGAGGTGAAGAGTGTATGTGTGTGTGCGTGTGTGCGTGTGTGTGTGCGTGTGTGAGTAGGTGTGTGTGTCCGTTCGGCTTGCAGTGATAAGAACACGGCCAAGGCAAGAAGGCCCTGCCTGTCGTAAGAGGCGACTAATAGGTAGGAGTCGAGAGGTGAAGAATGTATGTGTGTGCGTGTGTGCTTGTTTGTGTGTGTGTGAGTGTATGTGTGTGTGCGTGTGTGCGTGCGTGTGTGTGTATGTGTTTGTGAGTGTGTGTGTGTATGTGTGTGTGTCCCTTTGGCTCGCAGAGATAAGTAAACAGCCGTGGCAAGAAGGCGATGCAAATCGTACGGGGCGACTAATGGTTAGGAGTCGAGAGGTGAAGAGTGGGCGACTAATAGGTAGGAGTCGAGAGGTGAAGAGTGTATGTGTGTGGGTGCATGTGTGCGTGTGTGTGTGCGTGTGTGAGTATGTGTGTGTGTCCGTTCGGCTTGCAGAGATAAGAACACGGCCGAGGCAAGGAGGCCCTGCCTGTCGTGAGAGACGACTAATAGGTAGGAGTCGAGAGGTGAAGAATGTATGTGTGTGTGCGTGTGTGCGTGTTTGTGTGTGCGTGAGTGTATGTGTGTGTGCGTGTAAGTGGCGTGTGTGCGTGCTTGTCTGTGTGAGTGTGTGTGTGTGTGTCCGTTTGGCTCGCAGAGATAAGAATGCGTTCGTGGCAAGAATGCCCTGCCTGTCTTAAGAGGCGACTAATGGATAGAAGTCGAGAGGTGGAGAGTGTGTGCGTGTGCGTGTGCGTTTGCGTGGGTGCGTTTGTGCCTGTGTGCGTGTGTTTGTGTGTCCGTGTGTGTGTGTGTCCGGTCGGCTCGCTGAAATGAGAACATAACTGTGGCAAGAAGGCCCTGCCTGTCGTAAGAGGCGACTAATGGGTAGGAGTCGAGAGGTGAAGAGGGTATGTGTGTGTGCGTGTGTGCGTGTTTGTGTGTGCGTGAGTGTATGTGTGTGTGCGTGTAAGTGGCGTGTGTGCGTGCTTGTCTGTGTGAGTGTGTGTGTGTGTCCGTTCGGCTCGCAGAGATAAGAACACGGCCGTGGCAAGAAGTTCCTGCCTGTCGTAAGAGGCGTCTAATGAATAGGTGTTGAGAGGTGAAGAGTGTATGTGTCTGTGTGTGTGTGTGCGTGTGTTTGTGCGTGTGTGAGTGTGTGTGTGTATGTCTGTGTGTCCGTTTGGCTTGCAGAGATAAGAATACGGCCGAGGCAAGAAGGCCCTGCCTGTCTTAAGGGGCGACTAATGGATAGGAGTCGAGAGGTGGAGAGCGTGTGCGTGTGCGTGTACGTGTGCGTGTGTGCGTGTGTGCCTGTGTGCGTGTGTTTGTCTGTGCGTGTGTGTGTGTCCGTTCGGCTCGCAGAGATGAGAATACGTCCGTGGCAAGAAGGCCCTGCCTGTCTTAAGAGGCGACTAATGGATAGGAATCGAGAGGTGGAGAGTGTGTGCGTGTGGGTGTGCGTGTGTGCGTGTGTGCGTGTGTGCGTGTGTGCGTGTGTGTGTGTCCGTTCGGCTTGCAGAGATAAGAATGCGTTCGTGGCAAGAAGGCCCTGCCTGTCTTAAGAGGCGACTAATGGATAGGAGTCGAGAGGTGGAGAGTGTGTTCGTGTGCGTTTGCGTGTGTGCGTTTGTGCCTGTGTGCGTGTGTTTGTGTGTGCGTGTGTAGGTGTGTCCGGTCGGCTCGCTGAAATGAGAACACGGCCGTGGCAAGAAGGCCCTGCCTGTCGTAAGAGGCGACTAATGGGTAGGAGTCGAGAGGTGAAGAGGGTATGTGAGTGTGTGCGTGTGTGTGTGAGTGTGTGTGTGTGTCCGTTCGGCTCGCAGAGATAAGAATGCGTTCGTGGCAAGAAGGCCCTGCCTGTCTTAAGAGGCGACTAATGGATAGGAGTCGAGAGGTGGAGAGTGTGTGCGTGTGCGTTTACGTGTGTGCGTTTGTGCCTGTGTGCGTGTGTTTGTGTGTGCGTGTGTGGGTGTGTCCGGTCGGCTCGCTGAAATGAGAACACGGCCGTGGCAAGAAGGCCCTGCCTGTCGTAAGAGGCGACTAATGGGTAGGAGTCGAGAGGTGAAGAGGGTATGTGAGTGTGTGCGTGTGTGTGTTTGTGTGTGAGTGTGTGTGTTCGTTCGGCTCCCAGAGATAAGAATGCGTTCGTGGCAAAAAGGCCCTGCCTGTCTTAAGAGGCGACTAATGGATAGGAGTCGAGAGGTGGAGAGTGTGTGCGTGTGCGTTTGCGTGTGTGCGTTTGTGCCTGTGTGCGTGTGTTTGTGTGTGCGTGTGAGGGTGTGTGAGTGTGTGTGAGTGTGTGTGTGCGGTCGGCCCGCAGAGATAAGAACACACCGTGGCAAGTAGGCCCTGCCTGTCGTAAGAGGCGAGTAATAAGTGGGAGTCGAGAGGTGAAGAGTGTATGTGTGTGTGTGCGTGTGTGCGTGTGTGTGTGCGTGTGTGAGTATGTGTGTGTGTTTGTTCGGCTTGCAGAAATAAGAACACGACTGAGGCAAGAAGGCCCTGCCTATCGTAAGAGGCGACTAATAGGTAGGAGTCGAGAGGTGAAGAGTGTATATTTGGGTGCGTGTGTGCGTGTGTGTGTGCGTGTGTGAGTATGTGTGTGTGTCCCTTCGGCTCGCAGAGATAAAAAAACAGCCGTGGCAAGAAAGCGATGCAAATCGTACGGGGCGACTAATGGATAGGAGTCGAGAGGCGAAGAGTGTATGTGTGTGTGCGTGTGTGCGTGTGTGTGTGCGTGTGTGAGTATGTGTGTGTGTTAGTTCGGCTTGCAGAAAAAAGAACACGACCGAGGCAAGAAGGCCCTGCCTATCGTAAGAGGCGACTAATAGGTAGGAGTCGAGAGGTGAAGAGTGTATGTGTGTGTGCGTGTGTGCGTGTGTGTGTGCGTGTGTGAGTAGGTGTGTGTGTCCGTTCGGCTTGCAGTGATAAGAACACGGCCAAGGCAAGAAGGCCCTGCCTGTCGTAAGAGGCGACTAATAGGTAGGAGTCGAGAGGTGAAGAATGTATGTGTGTGTGCGTGTGTGCTTGTTTGTGTGTGTGTGAGTGTATGTGTGTGTGCGTGTGTGCGTGCGTGTGTGTGTATGTGTTTGTGAGTGTGTGTGTGTGTATGTGTGTGTGTCCCTTCGGCTCGCAGAGATAAGTAAACAGCCGTGGCAAGAAGGCGATGCAAATCGTACGGGGCGACTAATGGTTAGGAGTCGAGAAGTGAAGAGTGGGCGACTAATAGGTAGGAGTCGAGAGGTGAAGAGTGTATGTGTGTGGGTGC
Organism: Diabrotica undecimpunctata; assembly: GCF_040954645.1. Lineage (NCBI taxonomy): Eukaryota > Metazoa > Arthropoda > Insecta > Coleoptera > Chrysomelidae > Diabrotica > Diabrotica undecimpunctata. The sequence continues at coordinate 1,377,240 of NW_027311890.1, read as the reverse complement.
GTGTGTGCGTGTGTGTGTGCGTGTGTGAGTATGTGTGTGTGTCCGTTCGGCTTGCAGAGATAAGAACACGGCCGAGGCAAGGAGGCCCTGCCTGTCGTGAGAGACGACTAATAGGTAGGAGTCGAGAGGTGAAGAATGTATGTGTGTGTGCGTGTGTGCGTGTTTGTGTGTGCGTGAGTGTATGTGTGTGTGCGTGTAAGTGGCGTGTGTGCGTGCTTGTCTGTGTGAGTGTGTGTGTGTGTCCGTTTGGCTCGCAGAGATAAGAATGCGTTCGTGGCAAGAATGCCCTGCCTGTCTTAAGAGGCGACTAATGGATAGAAGTCGAGAGGTGGAGAGTGTGTGCGTGTGCGTGTGCGTTTGCGTGGGTGCGTTTGTGCCTGTGTGCGTGTGTTTGTGTGTCCGTGTGTGTGTGTGTCCGGTCGGCTCGCTGAAATGAGAACATAACTGTGGCAAGAAGGCCCTGCCTGTCGTAAGAGGCGACTAATGTGTAGGAGTCGAGAGGTGAAGAGGGTATGTGTGTGTGCGTGTGTGCGTGTTTGTGTGTGCGTGAGTGTATGTGTGTGTGCGTGTAAGTAGCGTGTGTGCGTGCTTGTCTGTGTGAGTGTGTGTGTGTGTCCGTTCGGCTCGCAGAGATAAGAACACGGCCGTGGCAAGAAGTTCCTGCCTGTCGTAAGAGGCGTCTAATGAATAGGTGTTGAGAGGTGAAGAGTGTATGTGTCTGTGTGTGTGTGTGCGTGTGTTTGTGCGTGTGTGAGTGTGTGTGTGTGTATGTCTGTGTGTCCGTTTGGCTTGCAGAGATAAGAATACGGCCGAGGCAAGAAGGCCCTGCCTGTCTTAAGGGGCGACTAATGGATAGGAGTCGAGAGGTGGAGAGCGTGTGCGTGTGCGTGTACGTGTGCGTGTGTGCGTGTGTGCCTGTGTTTGTCTGTGCGTGTGTGTGTGTCCGTTCGGCTCGCAGAGATGAGAATACGTCCGTGGCAAGAAGGCCCTGCCTGTCTTAAGAGGCGACTAATGGATAGGAATCGAGAGGTGGAGAGTGTGTGCGTGTGGGTGTGCGTGTGTGCGTGTGTGCGTGTGTGCGTGTGTGCGTGTGTGTGTGTCCGTTCGGCTTGCAGAGATAAGAATGCGTTCGTGGCAAGAAGGCCCTGCCTGTCTTAAGAGGCGACTAATGTATAGGAGTCGAGAGGTGGAGAGTGTGTGCGTGTGCGTTTACGTGTGTGCGTTTGTGCCTGTGTGCGTGTGTTTGTGTGTGCGTGTGTGGGTGTGTCCGGTCGGCTCGCTGAAATGAGAACACGGCCGTGGCAAGAGGTCCCTGCCTGTCGTAAGAGGAGAATAATGGGTAGAAGTCGAGAGGTGAATAGAGTATGTGTGCTTGCGTGTGTGTGTTTGTGTGTGAGTGTGTGTGTGTGTCCGTTCGGCTCGCAGAGATAAGAATGCGTTCGTGGCAAGAAGGCCCTGCCTGTCTTAAGAGGCGACTAATGGATAGGAGTCGAGAGGTGGAGAGTGTGTGCGTGTGCGTTTGCGTGTGTGCGTTTGTGCCTGTGTGCGTGTGTTTGTGTGTGCGTGTGTGGGTGTGTCCGGTCGGCTCGCTGAAATGAGAACGCGGCCGTGGCAAGAAGGCCCTGCCTGTCGTAAGAGGCGACTAATGGGTAGGAGTCGAGAGGTGAAGAGGGTATGTGAGTGTGTGCGTGTGTGTGATTGTGTGTGAGTGTGTGTGTGTCTGTTCGGCTCCCAGAGATAAGAATGCGTTCGTGGCAAAAAGGCCCTGCCTGTCTTAAGAGGCGACTAATGGATAGGAGTCGAGAGGTGGAGAGTGTGTGCGTGTGCGTTTGCGTGTGTGCGTTTGTGCCTGTGTGCGTGTGTTTGTGTGTGCGTGTGTGGGTGTGTGAGTGTGTGTGAGTGTGTGTGTGCGGTCGGCCCGCAGAGATAAGAACACACCGTGGCAAGTAGGCCCTGCCTGTCGTAAGAGGCGAGTAATAAGTGGGAGTCGAGAGGTGAAGAGTGTATGTGTGTGTGTGCGTGTGTGCGTGTGTGTGTGCGTGTGTGAGTATGTGTGTGTGTTAGTTCGGCTTGCAGAAATAAGAACACGACTGAGGCAAGAAGGCCCTGCCTATCGTAAGAGGCGACTAATAGGTAGGAGTCGAGAGGTGAAGCGTGTATGTGTGTGTATGTGTGTGTGCGAGTGTGTGTGTGTGTGTGTCCGTTTGGCTCGCAGATATAAGAACACGTCCGTAGCAAGAAGGCCCTGACTGTCGTAAGAGGCGACTAATAGATAGGAGTCGAGAGGTGAAGAGTGTGTACGTGTACCTGTGCGTGCGTGTTTAAGTGTATGTGTATGTGAGTGCGTGTGTGTGTGTGAGTGTGTGTTTGTCCGTTCGGCTCGCAGAGATAAGAACACGGCCGTGGCAAGAAGGCCCTGCCTGTCGTAAGAGGCGAGTAATAAGTAGGAGTCGAGAGGTGAAGAGTGTATGTGTGTGTGCGTGTGTGCGTGTGTGTGTGCGTGTGTGAGTATGTGTGTGTGTTAGTTCGGCTTGCAGAAATAAGAACACAACCGAGGCAAGAAGGCCCTGCCTATCGTAAGAGGCGACTAATAGGTAGGAGTCGAGAGGTGAAGAGTGTATGTTTGTGTGCGTGTGTGCGTGTGTGTGTGCGTGTGTGAGTATGTGTGTGTGTCCGTTCGGCTTGCAGTGATAAGAACACGGCCAAGGCAAGAAGGCCCTGCCTATCGTAAGAGGCGACTAATAGGTAGGAGTCGAGAGGTGAAGAATGTATGTGTGTGTGCGTGTGTGCGTGTTTGTGTGTGTGTGAGTGTACGTGTGTGTGCGTGTGTGCGTGCGTGTGTGTGTGTGTTTGTGAGTGTGTGTGTGTACGTGTGTGTGTCCCTTCGGCTTGCAGAGATAAGAAAACAGCCGTGGCAAGAAGTCCCTGCCTGTCGTAAGAGGCGTCTAATGAATAGGAGTCGAGAGGTGAAGAGTGTATGTGTCTGTGTGTGTGTGCGTGTGTTTGTGCGTGTGTAAGTGTGTGTGTGTATGTCTGTGTGTCCGTTTGGCTTGCAGAGATAAGAATACGGCCGAGGCAAGAAGGCCCTGCCTGTCTTAAGGGGCGACTAATGGATAGGAGTCGAGAGGTGGAGAGCGTGTGCGTGTGCGTGTACGTGTGCGTGTGTGCGTGTGTGCCTGTGTGCGTGTATTTGTCTGTGCGTGTGTGTGTGTCCGTTCGGCTCGCAGAGATGAGAATACGTCCGTGGCAAGAAGGCCCTGCCTGTCTTAAGAGGCGACTAATGGATAGGAATCGAGAGGTGGAGAGTGTGTGCGTGTGGGTGTGCGTGTGCGTGTGTGCGTGTGTGCGTGTGTGTGTGTCCGTTCGGCTTGCAGAAATAAGAATGCGTTCGTGGCAAGAAGGCCCTGCCTGTCTTAAGAGGCGACTAATGGATAGGAGTCGAGAGGTGGAGAGTGTGTGCGTGTGCGTTTGCGTGTGTGCGTTTGTGCCTGTGTGCGTGTGTTTGTGTGTGCGTGTGTGGGTGTGTCCGGTCGGCTCGCTGAAATGAGAACGCGGCCGTGGCAAGAAGGCCCTGCCTGTCGTAAGAGGCGACTAATGTGTAGGAGTCGAGAGGTGAAGAGGGTATGTGAGTGTGTGCGTGTGTGTGTTTGTGTGTGAGTGTGTGTGTGTCCGTTCGGCTCCCAGAGATAAGAATGCGTTCGTGGCAAAAAGGCCCTACCTGTCTTAAGAGGCGACTAATGGATAGGAGTCGAGAGGTGGAGAGTGTGTGCGTGTGCGTTTGCGTGTGTGCGTTTGTGCCTGTGTGCGTGTGTTTGTGTGTGCGTGTGTGGGTGTGTGAGTGTGTGTGAGTGTGTGTGTGCGGTCGGCCCGCAGAGATAAGAACACACCGTGGCAAGTAGGCCCTGCCTGTCGTAAGAGGCGAGTAATAAGTGGGAGTCGAGAGGTGAAGAGTGTATGTGTGTGTGTGCGTGTGTGCGTGTGTGTGTGCGTGTGTGAGTATGTGTGTGTGTTAGTTCGGCTTGCAGAAATAAGAACACGACTGAGGCAAGAAGGCCCTGCCTATCGTAAGAGGCGACTAATAGGTAGGAGTCGAGAGGTGAAGCGTGTATGTGTGTGTATGTGTGTGTATGTGTGTGTGCGAGTGTGTGTGTGTGTGTGTCCGTTTGGCTCGCAGATATAAGAACACGTCCGTAGCAAGAAGGCCCTGACTGTCGTAAGAGGCGACTAATAGATAGGAGTCGAGAGGTGAAGAGTATGTACGTGTACCTGTGCGTGCGTGTTTAAGTGTATGTGTATGTGAGTGCGTGTGTGTGTGTGAGTGTGTGTGTGTCCGTTCGGCTCGCAGAGATAAGAACACGGCCGTGGCAAGAAGTCCCTGAATGTCGTAAGAGGCGACTAATGGGTAGGAGTCGAGAGGTGAAGCGTGTATGTGTGTGTATGTGTGTGTGCGAGTGTGTGTGTGTGTGTGTCCGTTTGGCTCGCAGATATAAGAACACGTCCGTAGCAAGAAGGCCCTGACTGTCGTAAGAGGCGACTAATGGATAGGAGTCGAGAGGTGAAGAGTGTGTACGTGTACCTGTGCGTGCGTGTTTAAGTGTGTGTGTATGTGAGTGTGTAAGTGTGTGTGAGTGTGTGTGTGTGCGGTCGGCTCGCACAGATAAGAACACAGCTGTGGCAAGAAGGCCCTGCCTGTCGTAAGAGGCGAGTAATAAGTAGGAGTCGAGAGGTGAAGAGTGTATGTGTGTGTGTGCGTGTGTGCGTGTGTGCGTGTGTGCGTATGTGTGTGCGTGTGTGAGTATGTGTGTGTGTTAGTTCGGCTTTCAGAAATAAGATCACGACTGAGGCAAGAAGGCCCTTCCTATCGTAAGGGGCGACTAATAGGTAGGAGTCGAGAGGTAAAGAGTGTATGTTTGTGTGCGTGTGTGCGTGTGTGTGTGCGTGTGTGAGTATGTGTGTGTGTGTCCGTTCGGCTTGCAGTGATAAGAACACTTCCAAGGCAAGAAGGCCCTGCCTATCGTAAGAGGCGACTAATATGTAGGAGTCGAGAGGTGAAGAATGTATGTGTGTGTGCGTGTGTGCGTGTTTGTGTGTGTGTGAGTGTATGTGTGTGTGCGTGTGTGCGTGCGTGTGTGTGTGTGTGTTTGTGAGTGTGTGTTTCTGTATGTGTGTGTGTCCTTTCGGCTCGCAGAGATAAGAAAACAGCCGTGGCAAGAAAGCGATGCAAATCGTACGGGGAGACTAATGGATAGGAGTCGAGAGGCGATGAGTGGGCGACTAATAAGTGGGAGTCGAGAGGTGAAAAGTGTATGTTTGTGTGCGTGTGTGTGTGCGTGTGTGAGTATGTGTGTGTGTCCGTTCGGCTCGCAGAGGTAAGAACACAGCCGTGGCAAGAAGGCCCTGCCTGTCGTAAGAGGCGGGTAATAAGTAGGAGTCGAGAGGTGAAGAGTGTATGTGTGTGTGTGCGTGTGTGCGTGGCACACACGGCCGTGGCAAGAAGTCCCTGAATGTCGTAAGAGTCGACTAATGGGTAGGAGTCGAGAGGTGAAGCGTGTATGTGTGTGTGTGTGCGAGTGTATGTATGTGTGTCCGTTCGGCGTGCAGAGATAAGAATACGTCCGTGGCAAGAAGGCCCTGCCTGTCTTAAGAGGCGACTAATGGATAGGAGTCGAGAGGTGGAGAGTGTGTGCGTGTGCGTGTGCGTGTGCGTGGGTGCGTGTGTGTGTGTGCGTGTGTGCGTGCGTGTGTGTGTGAGTGTGTGTGTGAGTGTGTGTGTCTGTTCGGCACACAGAGATAAGAACTCGACTGTGGCAAGTAGTCCCTGCCTGTCGTAAGAGGCGAGTAATAAGTAGGAGTCGAGAGGTGAAGAGTGTATGTGTGTGTTCGTGTGTGCGTGGCACACACGGCCGTGGCAAGAAGTCCCTGAATGTCGTAAGAGGCGACTAATGGGTAGGAGTCGAAAGGAGAAAAGAGTGTATGTGTGTGTGTGTGCGTGTGTGCGTGTGTTTGTGCGTGTGTGAGTGTGTGTGTGTGCGTGTGTGCGTGCGTGCGTGTGTGTGTGTGTGTTTGTCCGCTCGGCTTCCAGAGATAGGAATACGGCCGGGGCAAGAAGGCCCTGCCTGTCTTAAGAGGCGGCTAATGGATAGGAGTCGAGAGGTGGAGAGTGTGTGCGTGTGCGTGTGCGTGTGCGTGTGCGTGTGCGTGGGTGCGTGTGTGCGTGTGTGTGTGCGTGTTTGCGGGCGTGTGTGTGTGAGTGTGTGTGTGAGTGTGTGTGTGTCCGTTCGGCTCGCAGAGATAAGAACACGGCCGTGGCAAGAAGTCCCTGAATGTCGTAAGAGGCGACTAATAGGTAGGAGTCGAGAGGTGAAGAGTGTATGTGTGTGTGCGTGTGTGCGTGTGTGCGTGTGTGTGTGCGTGTGTGAGTAGGTGTGTGTGTCCGTTCGGCTTGCAGTGATAAGAACACGGCCAAGGCAAGAAGGCCCTGCCTGTCGTAAGAGGCGACTAATAGGTAGGAGTCGAGAGGTGGAGACTGTGTGCGCGTACGTGTGCGTGTGCGTGTGTGCGTGTGTGCCTGTGTGCGTGTGTTTGTGTGTGCGTGTGTGTGTGTGTCCGTTCGGCTTGCAGAGATAAGAACACGGCCGTGGCAAGAAGTCCCTGCCGGTCGAAAGAGGAGAATAATGGGTAGTAGTCGAGAGGTGAAGAGTGTATGTGTGTGTGTGTGCGTGTGTGCGTGCGTGTTTAAGTGTGTATATGTGAGTGTGTGAGTGTGTGTGAGTGTGTGTGTGTGCGGTCGGCTCGCAGAGATAAGAACACAGCCGTGGCAAGAAGGCCCTGCCTGTCGTAAGAGGCGAGTAATAAGTAGGAGTCGAGAGGTGAAGAGTGTATGTGTGTGTGTGTGTGCGTGTGTGCTTGCGTGTTTAAGTGTGTGTGTATGTGAGTGTGTGAGTGTGTGTGAGTGTGTGTATGTGAGGTCGGCTCGCAGAGATAAGAACACAGCCGTGGCAAGAAGGCCCTGCCTGTCGTAAGAGGCGAGTAATAAGTAGGAGTCGAGAGGTGAAGAGTGTATGTGTGTGTGTGCGTGTGTGCGTGTGTGTGTGCGTATGTGAGTATGTGTGTGTGTTAGTTCGGCTTGCAGAAATAAGAACACGACCGAGGCAAGAAGGCCCTGCCTATCGTAAGAGGCGGCTAATAGGTAGGAGTCGAGAGGTGAAGAGTGTATGTGTGTGTGCCTGTGTGCGTGTGTGTGTGCGTGTGTGAGTAGGTGTGTGTGTCCGTTCGGCTTGCAGTGATAAGAACACGGCCAAGGCAAGAAGGCCCTGCCTGTCGTAAGAGGCGACTAATAGGTAGGAGTCGAGAGGTGAAGAATGTATGTGTGTGTGCGTGTGTGCTTGTTTGTGTGTGTGTGAGTGTATGTGTGTGTGCGTGTGTGCGTGCGTGTGTGTGTATGTGTTTGTGAGTGTGTGTGTGTGTATGTGTGTGTGTCCCTTCGGCTCGCAGAGATAAGTAAACAGCCGTGGCAAGAAGGCGATGCAAATCGTACGGGGCGACTAAAGGGTAGGAGTCGAGAGGTGAAGAGTGGGCGACTAATAGGTAGTAGTCGAGAGGTGAAGAGTGTATGTGTGTGGGTGCGTGTGTGCGTGTGTGTGTGCGTGTGTGAGTATGTGTGTGTGTGTCCGTTCGGCTTGCAGAGATAAGAACACGGCCGAGGCAAGAAGGCCCTGCCTGTCGTGAGAGACGACTAATAGGTAGGAGTCGAGAGGTGAAGAATGTATGTGTGTGTGCGTGTGTGCGTGTTTGTGTGTGCGTGAGTGTATGTGTGTGTGCGTGTAACTGGCGTGTGTGCGTGCTTGTCTGTGTGAGTGTGTGTGTGTGTCCGTTCGGCTCGCAGAAATAAGAATGCGTTCGTGGCAAGAAGGCCCTGCCTGTCTTAAGAGGCGACTAATGGATAGAAGTCGAGAGGTGGAGAGTGTGTGCGTGTGCGTGTGCGTTTGCGTGGGTGCGTTTGTGCCTGTGTGCGTGTGTTTGTGTGTCCGTGTGTGTGTGTGTCCGGTCGGCTCGCTGAAATGAGAACACAACCGTGGCAAGAAGGCCCTGCCTGTCGAAGAGGCGACTAATGGGTAGGAGTCGAGAGGTGAAGAGGGTATGTGTGCGTGCGTGTGTGTGTGTGTGAGTGTGTGTGTACGTATGTGTGTGTCCGTTCGGCTCGCAGAGATTAGAATACGGCCGAGGCAATAAGTCCATGCCTGTCGTAAGAGGCGATTAATGGGTAGGAGTCGAGAGGTGAAGAGTGTATTTGTGTGTGTGTGCGTGTGTGCGTGTGTGTGTGCGTGTGTGTGTGTGAGTGTGTGTGTGTCCGTTCGGCTCGCAGAGATAAGAACACGGCCGTGGCAAGAAGTCCCTGCCTGTCGTAAGAGGCGTCTAATGAATAGGAGTCGAGAGGTGAAGAGTGTATGTGTCTGTGTGTGTGTGTGCGTGTGTTTGTGCGTGTGTGAGTGTGTGTGTGTATGTCTGTGTGTCCGTTTGGCTTGCAGAGATAAGAATACGGCCGAGGCAAGAAGGCCCTGCCTGTCTTAAGGGGCGACTAATGGATAGGAGTCGAGGGGTGGAGAGCGTGTGCGTGTGCGTGTACGTGTGCGTGTGTGCGTGTGTGCCTGTGTGCGTGTGTTTGTCTGTGCGTGTGTGTGTGTCCGTTCGGCTCGCAGAGATGAGAATACGTCCGTGGCAAGAAGGCCCTGCCTGTCTTAAGAGGCGACTAATGGATAGGAATCGAGAGGTGGAGAGTGTGTGCGTGTGGGTGTGCGTGTGCGTGTGTGCGTGTGTGCGTGTGTGTGTGTCCGTTCGGCTTGCAGAGATAAGAATGCGTTCGTGGCAAGAAGGCCCTGCCTGTCTTAAGAGGCGACTAATGGATAGGAGTCGAGAGGTGGAGAGTGTGTGCGTGTGCGTTTGCGTGTGTGCGTTTGTGCCTGTGTGCGTGTGTTTGTGTGTGCGTGTGTGGGTGTGTCCGGTCGGCTCGCTGAAATGAGAACACGGCCGTGGCAAGAAGGCCCTGCCTGTCGTAAGAGGCGACTAATGGGTAGGAGTCGAGAGGTGAAGAGTGTATTTGTGTGTGTGTGCGTGTGTGTGTCCGTGTGTGCGTGTGAGTGTGTGTGTGTCCGTTCGGCTCGCAGAGATAAGAACACGGCCGTGGCAAGAAGTCCCTGCCTGTCGTAAGAGGCGTCTAATGAATAGGAGTCGAGAGGTGAAGAGTGTATGTGTCTGTGTGTGTGTGCGTGTGTTTGTGCGTGTGTAAGTGTGTGTGTGTATGTCTGTGTGTCCGTTTGGCTTGCAGAGATAAGAATACGGCCGAGGCAAGAAGGCCCTGCCTGTCTTAAGGGGCGACTAATGGATAGGAGTCGAGAGGTGGAGAGCGTGTGCGTGTGCGTGTACGTGTGCGTGTGTGCGTGTGTGCCTGTGTGCGTGTATTTGTCTGTGCGTGTGTGTGTGTCCGTTTGGCTCGCAGAGATGAGAATACGTCCGTGGCAAGAAGGCCCTGCCTGTCTTAAGAGGCGACTAATGGATAGGAATCGAGAGGTGGAGAGTGTGTGCGTGTGGGTGTGCGTGTGCGTGTGTGCGTGTGTGCGTGTGTGTGTGTCCGTTCGGCTTGCAGAAATAAGAATGCGTTCGTGGCAAGAAGGCCCTGCCTGTCTTAAGAGGCGACTAATGGATAGGAGTCGAGAGGTGGAGAGTGTGTGCGTGTGCGTTTGCGTGTGTGCGTTTGTGCCTGTGTGCGTGTGCGTGTGTTTGTGTGTGCGTGTGTGGGTGTGTGAGTGTGTGTGAGTGTGTGTGTGCGGTCGGCCCGCAGAGATAAGAACACACCGTGGCAAGTAGGCCCTGCCTGTCGTAAGAGGCGAGTAATAAGTGGGAGTCGAGAGGTGAAGAGTGTATGTGTGTGTGTGCGTGTGTGTGTGTGTGTGTGCGTGTGTGAGTATGTGTGTGTGTTAGTTCGGCTTGCAGAAATAAGAACACGACTGAGGCAAGAAGGCCCTGCCTATCGTAAGAGGCGACTAATAGGTAGGAGTCGAGAGGTGAAGAGTGTATATTTGGGTGCGTGTGTGCGTGTGTGTGTGCGTGTGTGAGTATGTGTGTGTGTGTCCCTTCGGCTCGCAGAGATAAGAAAACAGCCGTGGCAAGAAAGCGATGCAAATCGTACGGGGCGACTAATGGATAGGAGTCGAGAGGCGAAGAGTGGGCGACTAATAAGCAGGAGTCGAGAGGTGAAAAGTGTATGTGTGTGTGCGTGTGTGCGTGTGTGTGTGCGTGTGTGAGTATGTGTGTGTGTTAGTTCGGCTTGCAGAAAAAAGAACACGACCGAGGCAAGAAGGCCCTGCCTATCGTAAGAGGCGACTAATAGGTAGGAGTCGAGAGGTGAAGAGTGTATGTGTGTGTGCGTGTGTGCGTGTGTGTGTGCGTGTGTGAGTAGGTGTGTGTGTCCGTTCGGCTTGCAGTGATAAGAACACGGCCAAGGCAAGAAGGCCCTGCCTGTCGTAAGAGGCGACTAATAGGTAGGAGTCGAGAGGTGAAGAATGTATGTGTGTGTGTGCGTGTGTGCTTGTTTGTGTGTGTGTGAGTGTATGTGTGTGTGCGTGTGTGCGTGCGTGTGTGTGTATGTGTTTGTGAGTGTGTGTGTGTGTATGTGTGTGTGTCCCTTCGGCTCGCAGAGATAAGTAAACAGCCGTGGCAAGAAGGCGATGCAAATCGTACGGGGCGACTAATGGTTAGGAGTCGAGAGGTGAAGAGTGGGCGACTAATAGGTAGGAGTCGAGAGGTGAAGAGTGTATGTGTGTGGGTGCGTGTGTGCGTGTGTGTGTGCGTGTGTGAGTATGTGTGTGTGTCCGTTCGGCTTGCAGAGATAAGAACACGGCCGAGGCAAGAAGGCCCTGCCTGTCGTGAGAGCCGACTAATAGGTAGGAGTCGAGAGGTGGAGAATGTATGTGTGTGTGCGTGTGTGCGTGTTTGTGTGTGCGTGAGTGTATGTGTGTGTGCGTGTAAGTGGCGTGTGTGCGTGCTTGTCTGTGTGAGTGTGTGTGTGTGTCCGTTTGGCTCGCAGAGATAAGAATGCGTTCGTGGCAAGAATGCCCTGCCTGTCTTAAGAGGCGACTAATGGATAGAAGTCGAGAGGTGGAGAGTGTGTGCGTGTGCGTGTGCGTTTGCGTGGGTGCGTTTGTGCCTGTGTGCGTGTGTTTGTGTGTCCGTGTGTGTGTGTGTCCGGTCGGCTCCCTGAAATGAGAACATAACCGTGGCAAGAAGGCCCTGCCTGTCGTAAGAGGCGACTAATGGGTAGGAGTCGAGAGGTGAAGAGGGTATGTGTGTGTGCGTGTGTGCGTGTTTGTGTGTGCGTGAATGTATGTGTGTGTGCGTGTGTGCGTGCTTGTCTGTGTGAGTGTGTGTGTGTGTCCGTTCTGCTCGCAGAGATAAGAACACGGCCGTGGCAAGAAGTCCCTGCCTGTCGTAAGAGGCGTCTAATGAATAGGTGTTGAGAGGTGAAGAGTGTATGTGTCTGTGTGTGTGTGTGCGTGTGTTTGTGCGTGTGTGAGTTTGTGTGTGTATGTCTGTGTGTCCGTTTGGCTTGCAGAGATAAGAATACGGCCGAGGCAAGAAGGCCCTGCCTGTCTTAAGGGGCGACTAATGGATAGGAGTCGAGAGGTGGAGAGCGTGTGCGTGTGCGTGTACGTGTGCGTGTGTGCGTGTGTGCCTGTGTGCGTGTGTTTGTCTGTGCGTGTGTGTGTGTCCGTTCGGCTCGCAAAGATGAGAATACGTCTGTGGCAAGAAGGCCCTGCCTGTCTTTAGAGGCGACTAATGGATAGGAGTCGAGAGGTGGAGAGTGTGTGCGTGTGCGTTTGCGTGTGTGCGTTTGTGCCTGTGTGCGTGTGTTTGTGTGTGGGTGTGTCCGGTCGGCTCGCTGAAATGAGAACACGGCCGTGGCAAGAAGGCCCTGCCTGTCGTAAGAGGCGACTAATGGGTAGGAGTCGAGAGGTGAAGAGGGTATGTGAGTGTGTGCGTGTGTGTGTTTGTGTGTGAGTGTGTGTGTGTGTCCGTTCGGCTCGCAGAGATAAGAATGCGTTCGTGGCAAGAAGGCCCTGCCTGTCTTAAGAGGCGACTAATGGATAGGAGTCGAGAGGTGGAGAGTGTGTGCGTGTGCGTTTGCGTGTGTGCGTTTGTGCCTGTGTGCGTGTGTTTGTGTGTGCGTGTGTGGGTGTGTCCGGTCGGCTCGCTGAAATGAGAACACGGCCGTGGCAAGAGGTCCCTGCCTGTCGTAAGAGGAGAATAATGGGTAGAAGTCGAGAGGTGAATAGTGTATGTGTGCTTGCGTGTGTGTGTTTGTGTGTGAGTGTGTGTGTGTGTGTCCGTTCGGCTCGCAGAGATAATAATGCGTTCGTGGCAAGAAGGCCCTGCCTGTCTTAAGAGGCTACTAATGGATAGGAGTCGAGAGGTGGAGAGTGTGTGCGTGTGCGTTTGCGTGTGTGCGTTTGTGCCTGTGTGCGTGTGTTTGTGTGTGCGTGTGTGGGTGTGTGAGTGTGTGTGAGTGTGTGTGTGCGGTCGGCCCCAGAGATAAGAACACAGCCGTGGCAAGAAGGCCCTGCCTGTCGTAAGAGGCGAGTAATAAGTAGAAGTCGAGAGGTGAAGAGTGTATGTGTGTGTGTGCGTGTGTGCGTGTGTGTGTGCGTGTGTGAGTATGTGTGTGTGTTAGTTCGGCTTGCAGAAATAAGAACACGACTGAGGCAAGAAGGCCCTGCCTATCGTAAGAGGCGACTAATAGGTAGGAGTCGAGAGGTGAAGAGTGTATGTTTGGGTGCGTGTGTGCGTGTGTGTGTGCGTGTGTGAGTATGTGTGTGTGTCCCTTCGGCTCGCAGAGATAAGAAAACAGCCGTGGCAAGAAAGCGATGCAAATTGTACGGGGCGACTAATGGATAGGAGTCGAGAGGCGAAGAGTGGGCGACTAATAAGTAGGAGTCGAGAGGTGAAAAGTGTATGTGTGTGTGCGTGTGTGCGTGTGTGTGTGCGTGTGTGAGTATGTGTGTGTGTTAGTTTGGCTTGCAGAGATAAAAACACGACCGAGGCAAGAAGGCCCTGCCTATCGTAAGAGGCGACTAATAGGTTGGAGTCGAGAGGTGAAGAGTGTATGTTTGGGTGCGTGTGTGCGTGTGTGTGTGCGTGTGTGAGTATGTGTGTGTGTCCGTTCGGCTTGCAGTGATAAGAACACGGCCAAGGCAAGAAGGCCCTGCCTATCGTAAGAGGCGACTAATAGGTAGGAGTCGAGAGGTGAAGAATGTATGTGTTTGTGCGTGTGTGCGTGTTTGTGTGTGTGTGAGTGTACGTGTGTGTGCGTGTGTGCGTGCGTGTGTGTGTGTGTTTGTGAGTGTGTGTGTGTACGTGTGTGTGTCCCTTCGGCTTGCAGAAATAAGAAAACAGCCGTGGCAAGAAGGCGATGCAAATCGTACGGGGCGACTAATGGGTAGGAGTCGAGAGGTGAAGAGTGGGCGACTAATAAGTAGGAGTCGAGAGGTGAAGAGTGTATGTGTGTGGGTGCGTGTGTGCGTGTGTGTGTGCGTGTGTGAGTATGTGTGTGTATCCGTTCGGCTTGCAGAGATAAGAACACGGCCAAGGCAAGAAGGCCCTGCCTGTCGTGAGAGACGACTAATAGGTAGGAGTCGAGAGGTGAAGAATGTATGTGTGTGTGCGTATGTGCGTGTTTGTGTGTGTGTGAGTGTATGTGTGTGTGCGTGTGTGCGTGCGTGTGTGCGTGTGTGTGTGTGAGTGTGTGAGTGTGTGTGTATGTGTGTGTCCGTTCGGCTTGCAGAGATAAGAACACGGCCGTGGCAAGAAGTCGCTGCCTGTCGTAAGAGGAGAATAATGGGTAGGAGTTGAGAGGTGAAGAGTGTATGTGTGTGTGTGTGTGTGTGTGTGTGTGTGTGCGTACGTGTGTGAGAGTGTGTGTGAATGTGTGTGTGTGTCCGGTCGGCTCACAGAGATGAGAACACGGCCGTGGCAAGAAGGCTCTGCCTGTCGTAAGAGGCGACTAATGGGTAGGAGTCGAGAGGTGGAGAGTGTGTGCGTGTGCGTGTGCGTGTGCGTGTGTGTGTGTGCGTCTGTGTGTGTATCCGTTCGGCTTGCAGAGATAAGAACACGGCCGTAGCAAGAAGTCCCTGCCTGTCGTAAGAGGAGAATAATGGGTAGGAGTCGAGAGGTGGAGAATGTATGTGTGTGTGCGTGTGTGCGTGTTTGTGTGTGCGTGAGTGTATGTGTGTGTGCGTGTAAGTGGCGTGTGTGCGTGCTTGTCTGTGTGAGTGTGTGTGTGTGTCCGTTTGGCTCGCAGAGATAAGAATGCGTTCGTGGCAAGAATGCCCTGCCTGTCTTAAGAGGCGACTAATGAATAGAAGTCGAGAGGTGGAGAGTGTGTGCGTGTGCGTGTGCGTTTGCGTGGGTGCGTTTGTGCCTGTGTGCGTGTGTTTGTGTGTCCGTGTGTGTGTGTGTCCGGTCGGCTCGCTGAAATGAGAACATAACCGTGGCAAGAAGGCCCTGCCTGTCGTAAGAGGCGACTAATGGGTAGGAGTCGAGAGGTGAAGAGGGTATGTGTGTGTGCGTGTGTGCGTGTTTGTGTGTGCGTGAGTGTATGTGTGTGTGCGTGTGTGCGTGCTTGTCTGTGTGAGTGTGTGTGTGTGTCCGTTCGGCTCGCAGAGATAAGAACACGGCCGTGGCAAGAAGTCCCTGCCTGTCGTAAGAGGCGTCTAATGAATAGGTGTTGAGAGGTGAAGAGTGTATGTGTCTGTGTGTGTGTGTGCGTGTGTTTGTGCGTGTGTGAGTTTGTGTGTGTATGTCTGTGTAACCGTTTGGCTTGCAGAGATAAGAATACGGCCGAGGCAAGAAGGCCCTGCCTGTCTTAAGGGGCGACTAATGGATAGGAGTCGAGAGGTGGAGAGCGTGTGCGTGTGGGTGTGCGTGTGCGTGTGTGCGTGTGTGCGTGTGTGCGTGTGTGCGTGCGTGTGTGTCCGTTCGGCTTGCAGAGATAAGAATGCGTTCGTGGCAAGAAGGCCCTGCCTGTCTTAAGAGGCGACTAATGGATAGGAGTCGAGAGGTGGAGAGTGTGTGCGTGTGCGTTTGCGTGTGTACGTTTGTGCCTGTGTGCGTGTGTTTGTGTGTGCGTGTGTGGGTGTGTCCGGTCGGCTCGCTGAAATGAGAACACGGCCGTGGCAAGAAGGCCCTGCCTGTCGTAAGAGGCGACTAATGGGTAGGAGTCGAGAGGTGAAGAGGGTATGTGAGTGTGTGCGTGTGTGTGTTTGTGTGTGAGTGTGTGTGTGTGTTGTTCGGCTCGCAGAGATAAGAATGCGTTCGTGGCAAGAAGGCCCTGCCTGTCTTAAGAGGCGACTAATGGATAGGAGTCGAGAGGTGGAGAGTGTGTGCGTGTGCGTTTGCGTGTGTGCGTTTGTGCCTGTGTGCGTGTGTTTGTGTGTGCGTGTGTGGGTGTGTCCGGTCGGCTCGCTGAAATGAGAACACGGCCGTGGCAAGAGGTCCCTGCCTGTCGTAAGAGGAGAATAATGGGTGGAAGTCGAGAGGTGAATAGTGTATGTGTGCTTGCGTGTGTGTGTGTTTGTGTGTGAGTGTGTGTGTGTGTCCGTTCGGCTCGCAGAGATAAGAATGCGTTCGTGGCAAGAAGGCCCTGCCTGTCTTAAGAGGCTACTAATGGATAGGAGTCGAGAGGTGGAGAGTGTGTGCGTGTGCGTTTGCGTGTGTGCGTTTGTGCCTGTGTGCGTGTGTTTGTGTGTGCGTGTGTGGGTGTGTGAGTGTGTGTGAGTGTGTGTGTGCGGTCGGCCCCAGAGATAAGAACACAGCCGTGGCAAGAAGGCCCTGCCTGTCGTAAGAGGCGAGTAATAAGTAGAAGTCGAGAGGTGAAGAGTGTATGTGTGTGTGCGTGTGTGCGTGTGTGTGTGCGTGTGTGAGTATGTGTGTGTGTTAGTTCGGCTTGCAGAAATAAGAACACGACTGAGGCAAGAAGGCCCTGCCTATCGTAAGAGGCGACTAATAGGTAGGAGTCGAGAGGTGAAGAGTGTATGTTTGGGTGCGTGTGTGCGTGTGTGTGTGCGTGTGTGAGTATGTGTGTGTGTCCCTTCGGCTCGCAGAGATAAGAAAACAGCCGTGGCAAGAAAGCGATGCAAATTGTTCGGGGCGACTAATGGTTAGGAGTCGAGAGGTGAAGAGTGGGCGACTAATAGGTAGGAGTCGAGAGGTGAAGAGTGTATGTGTGTGGGTGCGTGTGTGCGTGTGTGTGTGCGTGTGTGAGTATGTGTGTGTGTCCGTTCGGCTTGCAGAGATAAGAACACGGCCGAGGCAAGAAGGCCCTGCCTGTCGTGAGAGACGACTAATAGGTAGGAGTCGAGAGGTGGAGAATGTATGTGTGTGTGCGTGTGTGCGTGTTTGTGTGTGCGTGAGTGTATGTGTGTGTGCGTGTAAGTGGCGTGTGTGCGTGCTTGTCTGTGTGAGTGTGTGTGTGTGTCCGTTTGGCTCGCAGAGATAAGAATGCGTTCGTGGCAAGAAGGCCCTGCCTGTCGTAAGAGGCGACTAATGGGTAGGAGTCGAGAGGTGAAGAGGGTATGTGTGTGTGCGTGTGTGCGTGTTTGTGTGTGCGTGAGTGTATGTGTGTGTGCGTGTGTGCGTGCTTGTCTGTGTGATTGTGTGTGTGTGTCCGTTCGGCTCGCAGAGATAAGAACACGGCCGTGGCAAGAAGTCCCTGCCTGTCGTAAGAGGCGTCTAATGAATAGGTGTTGAGAGGTGAAGAGTGTATGTGTCTGTGTGTGTGTGTGCGTGTGTTTGTGCGTGTGTGAGTTTGTGTGTGTATGTCTGTGTGTCCGTTTGGCTTGCAGAGATAAGAATACGGCCGAGGCAAGAAGGCCCTGCCTGTCTTAAGGGGCGACTAATGGATAGGAGTCGAGAGGTGGAGAGCGTGTGCGTGTGCGTGTACGTGTGCGTGTGTGCGTGTGTGCCTGTGTGCGTGTGTTTGTCTGTGCGTGTGTGTGTGTCCGTTCGGCTCGCAGAGATGAGAATACGTCCGTGGCAAGAAGGCCCTGCCTGTCTTAAGAGGCGACTAATGGATAGGAATCGAGAGGTGGAGAGTGTGTGCGTGTGGGTGTGCGTGTGCGTGTGTGCGTGTGTGCGTGTGTGCGTGTGTGCGTGTGTGCGTGTGTGTGTCCGTTCGGCTTGCAGAGATAAGAATGCGTTCGTGGCAAGAAGGCCCTGCCTGTCTTAAGAGGCGACTAATGGATAGGAGTCGAGAGGTGGAGAGTGTGTGCGTGTGCGTTTGCGTGTGTGCGTTTGTGCCTGTGTGCGTGTGTTTGTGTGTGCGTGTGTGGGTGTGTCCGGTCGGCTCGCTGAAATGAGAACACGGCCGTGGCAAGAAGGCCCTGCCTGTCGTAAGAGGCGACTAATGGGTAGGAGTCGAGAGGTGAAGAGGGTATGTGAGTGTGTGCGTGTGTGTGTTTGTGTGTGAGTGTGTGTGTGTGTCCGTTCGGCTCGCAGAGATAAGAATGCGTTCGTGGCAAGAAGGCCCTGCCTGTCTTAAGAGGCGACTAATGGATAGGAGTCGAGAGGTGGAGAGTGTGTGCGTGTGCGTTTGCGTGTGTGCGTTTGTGCCTGTGTGCGTGTGTTTGTGTGTGCGTGTGTAAGTGTGTCCGGTCGGCTCGCTGAAATGAGAACACGGCCGTGGCAAGAGGTCCCTGCCTGTCGTAAGAGGAGAATAATGGGTAGAAGTCGAGAGGTGAATAGTGTATGTGTGCTTGCGTGTGTGTGTTTGTGTGTGAGTGTGTGTGTGTGTCCGTTCGGCTCGCAGAGATAAGAATGCGTTCGTGGCAAGAAGGCCCTGCCTGTCTTAAGAGGCTGTCAATGGATAGGAGTCGAGAGGTGGAGAGTGTGTGCGTGTGCGTTTGCGTGTGTGCGTTTGTGCCTGTGTGCGTGTGTTTGTGTGTGCGTGTGTGGGTGTGTGAGTGTGTGTGAGGGTGTGTGTGCGGTCGTCCCCAGAGATAAGAACACCGCCGTGGCAAGAAGGCCCTGCCTGTCGTAAGAGGCGAGTAATAAGTAGAAGTCGAGAGGTGAAGAGTGTATGTGTGTGTGTGTGCGTGTGTGCGTGTGTGTGTGCGTGTGTGAGTATGTGTGTGTGTTAGTTCGGCTTGCAGAAATAAGAACACGACTGAGGCAAGAAGGCCCTGCCTATCGTAAGAGGCGACTAATAGGTAGGAGTCGAGAGGTGAAGAGTGTATGTTTGGGTGCGTGTGTGCGTGTGTGTGTGCGTGTGTGAGTATGTGTGTGTGTCCCTTCGGCTCGCAGAGATAAGAAAACAGCCGTGGCAAGAAAGCGATGCAAATTGTACGGGGCGACTAATGGTTAGGAGTCGAGAGGTGAAGAGTGGGCGACTAATAGGTAGGAGTCGAGAGGTGAAGAGTGTATGTGTGTGGGTGCGTGTGTGCGTGTGTGTGTGCGTGTGTGAGTATGTGTGTGTGTCCGTTCGGCTTGCAGAGATAAGAACACGGCCGAGGCAAGAAGGCCCTGCCTGTCGTGAGAGACGACTAATAGGTAGGAGTCGAGAGGTGGAGAATGTATGTGTGTGTGCGTGTGTGCGTGTTTGTGTGTGCGTGAGTGTATGTGTGTGTGCGTGTAAGTGGCGTGTGTGCGTGCTTGTCTGTGTGAGTGTGTGTGTGTGTCCGTTTGGCTCGCAGAGATAAGAATGCGTTCGTGGCAAGAAGGCCCTGCCTGTCGTAAGAGGCGACTAATGGGTAGGAGTCGAGAGGTGAAGAGGGTATGTGTGTGTGCGTGTGTGCGTGTTTGTGTGTGCGTGAGTGTATGTGTGTGTGCGTGTGTGCGTGCTTGTCTGTGTGATTGTGTGTGTGTGTCCGTTCGGCTCGCAGAGATAAGAACACGGCCGTGGCAAGAAGCCCCTGCCTGTCGTAAGAGGCGTCTAATGAATAGGTGTTGAGAGGTGAAGAGTGTATGTGTCTGTGTGTGTGTGTGCGTGTGTTTGTGCGTGTGTGAGTTTGTGTGTGTATGTCTGTGTGTCCGTTTGGCTTGCAGAGATAAGAATACGGCCGAGGCAAGAAGGCCCTGCCTGTCTTAAGGGGCGACTAATGGATAGGAGTCGAGAGGTGGAGAGCGTGTGCGTGTGCGTGTACGTGTGCGTGTGTGCGTGTGTGCCTGTGTGCGTGTGTTTGTCTGTGCGTGTGTGTGTGTCCGTTCGGCTCGCAGAGATGAGAATACGTCCGTGGCAAGAAGGCCCTGACTGTCTTAAGAGGCGACTAATGGATAGGAATCGAGAGGTGGAGAGTGTGTGCGTGTGGGTGTGCGTGTGCGTGTGTGCGTGTGTGCGTGTGTGCGTGTGTGCGTGTGTGTGTGTCCGTTCGGCTTGCAGAGATAAGAATGCGTTCGTGGCAAGAAGGCCCTGCCTGTCTTAAGAGGCGACTAATGGATAGGAGTCGAGAGGCGAAGAGTGGGCGACTAATAAGTAGGAGTCGAGAGGTGAAAAGTGTATGTGTGTGTGCGTGTGTGCGTGTGTGTGTGCGTGTGTGAGTATGTGTGTGTGTTAGTTCGGCTTGCAGAGATAAAAACACGACCGAGGCAAGAAGGCCCTGCCTATCGTAAGAGGCGACTAATAGGTAGGAGTCGAGAGGTGAAGAGTGTATGTTTGTGTGCGTGTGTGCGTGTGTGTGTGCGTGTGTGAGTATGTGTGTGTGTCCGTTCGGCTCGCAGAGGTAAGAACACAGCCGTGGCAAGAAGGCCCTGCCCGTCGTAAGAGGCGAGTAATAAGTAGGAGTCGAGAGGTGAAGAGTGTATGTGTGTGTGTGCGTGTGTGCGTGTGTGTGTGCGTGTGTGAGTATGTGTGTGTGTTAGTTCGGCTTGCAGAAATAAGAACACGACCGAGGCAAGAAGGCCCTGCCTGTCGTAAGAGGAGAATAATGGGTAGGTGTCGAGAGGTGAAGAGTGTATGTGTGTGTGTGTGTGCGTGTGTTCGTACGTGTGTGAGTGTGTGTGTGAATGTGTGTGTGTCAGGGTGTGTGTGTCCGTGCCGCTCGCAGAGATTAGAATACGGCCGAGGCAATAAGTCCATGCCTGTCGTAAGATGCGACTAATGGGTAGGAGTCGAGAGGTGAAGAGTGTATTTGTGTGTGTGCGTGTGTGCGTGTGTGTGTGCGTGTGTGCGTGTGTGTGTGTGAGTGTGTGTGTGTCCGTTCGGCTCGCAGAGATAAGAACACGGCCGTGGCAAGAAGTCCCTGCCTGTCGTAAGAGGCGACTAATGAATGGGAGTCGAGAGGTGAAGAGTGTATGTGTCTTTGTGTGTGTGCGTGTGTTTGTGCGTGTGTGAGTATGTGTGTGTATGTATGTGTGTGTGTCCAGTCGGCTCGCAGAGATAAGAACACGGCCGTGGCAAGAAGGCCCTGCCTGTCGTAAGTGGCGACTAATTGGTAGGAGTCGAGAGGTGAAGAGCGTATGTGTGTGTGTGTGCGTGTGTGTGTGCGTGTGTGTGTGTGTGTCTGGTCGGCTCGCAGAGATAAGAACACGTCCGTGCCAAGAAGGCCCTGCCTGTCGTAAGCGGTGACTAATGGGTAGAAGTCGAGAGGTGAAGGGTGTATGTGTGTGTGTGCGTGTGTGCGTGTGTGTGCTTGTGTAAGTGTGTGTGTGTGTCCGGTCGGCTCGCAGAGATAAGAACACGGCCGTAGCAAGAAGGCCCTGCCTGTCGTAAGAGGCGACTAATGGGTAGGAGTCGAGTGGTGAAGAGTGTATATGTGTGTGTGTGCGTGTGTGTGCGTGTGTGAGTGTGTGTGTGTGTATTTGTGTGTGTGAGTGTGTGTGTCCAGTCGGCTCGCAGAGATAAGAACACGGCCGTGGCAAGAAGGCCCTGCCTTTTGTAAGGGGCCACTAATGGATAGGAGTCGAGAGGTGAAGAGTGTATGTGTGTGTGAGTGTGTGCGTGTGTGTGTGCGTGTGTGAGTATGTGTGTGTGTCCATTTGGCTTGCAGAGATAAGAATACGGCCGAGGCAAGAAGGCCCTGCCTCTTGTAAGGGGCGACTAATTGGTAGGAGTCGAGAGGTGAAGAGCGTATGTGTGTGTGTGCGTGTGTGCGTGTGTGTGTGCGTGTGTGTGTGTGTGTGTCTGGTCGGCTCGCAGAGATAAGAATACGTCCGTGCCAAGAAGGCCCTGCCTGTCGTAAGCGGTGACTAATGGGTAGAAGTCGAGAGGTGAAGGGTGTATGTGTGTGTGTGCGTGTGTGCGTGTGTGTGCTTGTGTGAGTGTGTGTGTGTGTCCGGTCGGCTCGCAGAGATAAGAACACGGCCGTGGCAAGAAGGCCCTGCCTGTCGTAAGAGGCGACTAATGGGTAGGAGTCGAGTGGTGAAGAGTGTATATGAGTGTGTGTGCGTGTGTGTGCGTGTGTGAGTGTGTGTGTGTATTTGTGTGTGTGAGTGTGTGTGTCCAGTCGGCTCGCAGAGATAAGAACACGGCCGTGGCAAGAAGGCCCTGCCTTTTGTAAGGGGCGACTAATGGATAGGAGTCGAGAGGTGAAGAGTGTATGTGTGTGTGCGTGTGTGTGTGCGTGTGTGAGTAGGTGTGTGTGTCCGTTCGGCTTGCAGTGATAAGAACACGGCCAAGGCAAGAAGGCCCTGCCTGTCGTAAGAGGCGACTAATAGGTAGGAGTCGAGAGGTGAAGAATGTATGTGTGTGTGCGTGTGTGCTTGTTTGTGTGTGTGTGAGTGTATATGTGTGTGTGCTCGTGTGTGCGTGCGTGTGTGTGTATGTGTTTGTGAGTGTGTGTGTGTATGTGTGTGTGTCCCTTCGGCTCGCAGAGATAAGTAAACAGCCGTGGCAAGAAGGCGATGCAAATCGTACGGGGCGACTAATGGGTAGGAGTGGAGAGGTGAAGAGTGGGCGACTAATAGGTAGTAGTCGAGAGGTGAAGAGTGTATGTGTGTGGGTGCGTGTGTGCGTGTGTGTGTGCGTGTGTGAGTATGTGTGTGTGTGTCCGTTCGGCTTGCAGAGATAAGAACACGGCCGAGGCAAGAAGGCCCTGCCTGTCTTAAGAGGCGACTAATGGATAGAAGTCGAGAGGTGGAGAGTGTGTGCGTTTGTGCCTGTGTGCGTGTGTTTGTGTGTCCGTGTGTGTGTGTGTCCGGTCGGCTCGCTGAAATGAGAACACAACCGTGGCAAGAAGGCCCTGCCTGTCGAAGAGGCGACTAATGGGTAGGAGTCGAGAGGTGAAGAGGGTATGTGTGCGTGCGTGTGTGCGTGTGTGTGTGTGTGAGTGTGTGTGTACGTATGTGTGTGTCCGTTCGGCTCGCAGAGATTAGAATTCGGCCGAGGCAATAAGTCCATGCCTGTCGTAAGAGGCGATTAATGGGTAGGAGTCGAGAGGTGAAGAGTGTATTTGTGTGTGTGTGCGTGTGTGCGTGTGTGTGTGCGTGTGTGTGTGTGAGTGTGTTTGTGTCCGTTCGGCTCGCAGAGATAAGAACACGGCCGTGGCAAGAAGTCCCTGCCTGTCGTAAGAGGCGTCTAATGAATAGGAGTCGAGAGGTGAAGAGTGTATGTGTCTGTGTGTGTGTGTGCGTGTGTTTGTGCGTGTGTGAGTGTGTGTGTGTATGTCTGTGTGTCCGTTTGGCTTGCAGAGATAAGAATACGGCCGAGGCAAGAAGGCCCTGCCTGTCTTAAGGGGCGACTAATGGATAGGAGTCGAGAGGTGGAGAGCGTGTGCGTGTGCGTGTACGTGTGCGTGTGTGCGTGTGTGCCTGTGTGCGTGTGTTTGTCTGTGCGTGTGTGTGTTTGTTCGGCTCGCAGAGATGAGAATACGTCCGTGGCAAGAAGGCCCTGCCTGTCTTAAGAGGCGACTAATGGATAGGAATCGAGAGATGGAGAGTGTGTGCGTGTGGGTGTGCGTGTGCGTGTGTGCGTGTGTGCGTGTGTGTGTGTCCGTTCGGCTTGCAGAGATAAGAATGCGTTCGTGGCAAGAAGGCCCTGCCTGTCTTAAGAGGCGACTAATGGATAGGAGTCGAGAGGTGGAGAGTGTGCGTGTGCGTTTGCGTGTGTGCGTTTGTGCCTGTGTGCGTGTGTTTGTGTGTGCGTGTGTGGGTGTGTCCGGTCGGCTCGCTGAAATGAGAACACGGCCGTGGCAAGAAGGCCCTGCCTGTCGTAAGAGGCGACTAATGGGTGGAGTCGAGAGGTGAAGAGTGTATTTGTGTGTGTGTGCGTGTGTGCGTGTGTGTGTGCGTGTGTGCGTGTGAGTGTGTGTGTGTCGGTTCGGCTCGCAGAGATAAGAATACGGCCGAGGCAAGAAGGCCCTGCCTGTCTTAAGGGGCGACTAATGGATAGGAGTCGAGAGGTGGAGAGCGTGTGCGTGTGCGTGTACGTGTGCGTGTGTGCGTGTGTGCCTGTGTGCGTGTATTTGTCTGTGCGTGTGTGTGTGTCCGTTCGGCTCGCAGAGATGAGAATACGTCCGTGGCAAGAAGGCCCTGCCTGTCTTAAGAGGCGACTAATGGATAGGAATCGAGAGGTGAAGAGTGTATTTGTGTGTGTGTGCGTGTGTGCGTGTGTGTGTGCGTGTGTGCGTGTGAGTGTGTGTGTGTCCGTTCGGCTCGCAGAGATAAGAACACGGCCGTGGCAAGAAGTCCCTGCCTGTCGTAAGAGGCGTCTAATGAATAGGAGTCGAGAGGTGAAGAGTGTATGTGTCTGTGTGTGTGTGCGTGTGTTTGTGCGTGTGTAAGTGTGTGTGTGTATGTCTGTGTGTCCGTTTGGCTTGCAGAGATAAGAATACGAACGAGGCAAGAAGGCCCTGCCTGTCTTAAGGGGCGACTAATGGATAGGAGTCGAGAGGTGGAGAGCGTGTGCGTGTGCGTGTACGTGTGCGTGTGTGCGTGTGTGCCTGTGTGCGTGTATTTGTCTGTGCGTGTGTGTGTGTCCGTTCGGCTCGCAGAGATGAGAATACGTTCGTGGCAAGAAGGCCCTGCCTGTCTTAAGAGGCGACTAATGGATAGGAGTCGAGAGGTGGAGAGTGTGTGCGTGTGCGTTTGCGTGTGTGCGTTTGTGCCTGTGTGCGTGTGTTTGTGTGTGCGTGTGTGGGTGTGTCCCGTCGGCTCGCTGAAATGAGAACGCGGCCGTGGCAAGAAGGCCCTGCCTGTCGTAAGAGGCGACTAATGGGTAGGAGTCGAGAGGTGAAGAGGGTATGTGAGTGTGTGCGTGTGTGTGTTTGTGTGTGAGTGTGTGTGTGTCCGTTCGGCTCCCAGAGATAAGAATGCGTTCGTGGCAAAAAGGCCCTGCCTGTCTTAAGAGGCGACTAATGGATAGGAGTCGAGAGGTGGAGAGTGTGTGCGTGTGCGTTTGCGTGTGTGCGTTTGTGCCTGTGTGCGTGTGTTTGTGTGTGCGTGTGTGGGTGTGTGAGTGTGTGTGAGTGTGTGTGTGCGGTCGGCCCGCAGAGATAAGAACACACCGTGGCAAGTAGGCCCTGCCTGTCGTAAGAGGCGAGTAATAAGTGGGAGTCGAGAGGTGAAGAGTGTATATTTGGGTGCGTGTGTGCGTGTGTGTGTGCGTGTGTGAGTATGTGTGTGTGTCCCTTCGGCTCGCAGAGATAAGAAAACAGCCGTGGCAAGAAAGCGATGCAAATCGTACGGGGCGACTAATGGATAGGAGTCGAGAGGCGAAGAGTGTATGTGTGTGTGCGTCTGTGCGTGTGTGTGTGCGTGTGTGAGTATGTGTGTGTGTTAGTTCGGCTTGCAGAAAAAAGAACACGACCGAGGCAAGAAGGCCCTGCCTATCGTAAGAGGCGACTAATAGGTAGGAGTCGAGAGGTGAAGAGTGTATGTGTGTGTGCGTGTGTGTGTGCGTGTGTGAGTACGTGTGTGTGTCCGTTCGGCTTGCAGTGATAAGAACACGGCCAAGGCAAGAAGGCCCTGCCTGTCGTAACAGGCGACTAACAGGTAGGAGTCGAGAGGTGAAGAATGTATGTGTGTGTGCGTGTGTGCTTGTTTGTGTGTGTGTGAGTGTATGTGTGTGTGCGTGTGTGCGTGCGTGTGTGTGTATGGGTTTGTGAGTGTGTGTGTGTGTATGTGTGTGTGTCCCTTCGGCTCGCAGAGATAAGTAAACAGCCGTGGCAAGAAGGCGATGCAAATCGTACGGGGCGACTAATGGTTAGGAGTCGAGAGGTGAAGAGTGGGCGACTAATAGGTAGGAGTCGAGAGGTGAAGAGTGTATGTGTGTGGGTGCGTGTGTGCGTGTGTGTGTGCGTGTGTGAGTATGTGTGTGTGTCCGTTCGGCTTGCAGAGATAAGAACACGGCCGAGGCAAGAAGGCCCTGCCTGTCGTGAGAGACGACTAATAGGTAGGAACCGAGAGGTGAAGAATGTATGTGTGTGTGCGTGTGTGCGTGTTTGTGTGTGCGTGAGTGTATGTGTGTGTGCGTGTAAGTGGCGTGTGTGCGTGCTTGTCTGTGTGAGTGTGTGTGTGTGTCCGTTTGGCTCGCAGAGATAAGAATGCGTTCGTGGCAAAAATGCCCTGCCTGTCTTAAGAGGCGACTAATGGATAGAAGTCGAGAGGTGGAGAGTGTGTGCGTGTGAGTGTGCGTTTGCGTGGGTGCGTTTGTGCCTGTGTGCGTGTGTTTGTGTGTCCGTGTGTGTGTGTGTCCGGTCGGCTCGCTGAAATGAGAACATAACTGTGGCAAGAAGGCCCTGCCTGTCGTAAGAGGCGACTAATGGGTAGGAGTCGAGAGGTGAAGAGGGTATGTGTGTGTGCGTGTGTGCGTGTTTGTGTGTGCGTGAGTGTATGTGCGTGTGCGTGTAAGTGGCTTGTGTGCGTGCTTGTCTGTGTGAGTGTGTGTGTGTCCGTTTGGCTCGCAGAGATAAGAACACGGCCGTGGCAAGAAGTCCCTGCCTGTCGTAAGAGGCGTCTAATGAATAGGAGTCGAGAGGTGAAGAGTGTATGTGTCTGTGTGTGTGTGCGTGTGTTTGTGCGTGTGTAAGTGTGTGTGTGTATGTCTGTGTGTCCGTTTGGCTTGCAGAGATAAGAATACGGCCGAGGCAAGAAGGCCCTGCCTGTCTTAAGGGGCGACTAATGGATAGGAGTCGAGAGGTGGAGAGCGTGTGCGTGTGCGTGTACGTGTGCGTGTGTGCGTGTGTGCCTGTGTGCGTGTGTTTGTCTGTGCGTGTGTGTGTGTCCGTTCGGCTCGCAGAGATGAGAATACGTCCGTGGCAAGAAGGCCCTGCCTGTCTTAAGAGGCGACTAATAGATAGGAATCGAGAGGTGGAGAGTGTTTGCGTGTGGGTGTGCGTGTGTGCGTGTGTGCGTGTGTGCGTGTGTGCGTGTGTGCGTGTGTGCGTGTGTGTGTGTCCGTTCGGCTTGCAGAGATAAGAATGCGTTCGTGGCAAGAAGGCCCTGCCTGTCTTAAGAGGCGACTAATGGATAGGAGTCGAGAGGTGGAGAGTGTGTGCGTGTGCGTTTGCGTGTGTGCGTTTGTGCCTGTGTGCGTGTGTTTGTGTGTGCGTGTGTGGGTGTGTCCGGTCGGCTCGCTGAAATGAGAACACGGCCGTGGCAAGAGGTCCCTGCCTGTCGTAAGAGGAGAATAATGGGTAGAAGTCGAGAGGTGAATAGTGTATGTGTGCTTGCGTGTGTGTGTTTGTGTGTGAGTGTGTGTGTGTGTCCGTTCGGCTCGCAGAGATAAGAATGCGTTCGTGGCAAGAAGGCCCTGCCTGTCTTAAGAGGCTACTAATGGATAGGAGTCGAGAGGTGGAGAGTGTGTGCGTGTGCGTTTGCGTGTGTGCGTTTGTGCCTGTGTGCGTGTGTTTGTGTGTGCGTGTGTGGGTGTGTGAGTGTGTGTGACTGTGTGTGTGCGGTCGGCCCCAGAGATAAGAACACAGCCGTGGCAAGAAGGCCCTGCCTGTCGTAAGAGGCGAGTAATAAGTAGAAGTCGAGAGGTGAAGAGTGTATGTACGTGTGTGCGTGTGTGCGTGTGTGTGTGCGTGTGTGAGTATGTGTGTGTGTTAGTTCGGCTTGCAGAAATAAGAACACGACTGAGGCAAGAAGGCCCTGCCTATCGTAAGAGGCGACTAATAGGTAGGAGTCGAGAGGTGAAGAGTGTATGTTTGGGTGCGTGTGTGCGTGTGTGTGTGCGTGTGTGAGTATGTGTGTGTGTTAGTTCGGCTTGCAGAGATAAAAACACGACCGAGGCAAGAAGGCCCTGCCTATCGTAAGAGGCGACTAATAGGTAGGAGTCGAGAGGTGAAGAGTGTATGTTTGTGTGCGTGTGTGCGTGTGTGTGTGCGTGTGTGAGTATGTGTGTGTGTCCGTTCGGCTCGCAGAGGTAAGAACACAGCCGTGGCAAGAAGGCCCTGCCTGTCGTAAGAGGCGAGTAATAAGTAGGAGTCGAGAGGTGAAGAGTGTATGTGTGTGTGTGCGTGTGTGCGTGTGTGTGTGCGTGTGTGAGTATGTGTGTGTGTTAGTTCGGCTTGCAGAAATAAGAACACGACCGAGGCAAGAAGGCCCTGCCTATCGTAAGAGGCGACTAATAGGTAGGAGTCGAGAGGTGAAGAGTGTATGTTTGTGTGCGTGTGTGCGTGTGTGTGTGCGTGTGTGAGTATGTGTGTGTGTCCGTTCAGCTTGCAGTGATAAGAACACGGCCAAGGCAAGAAGGCCCTGCCTATCGTAAGAGGCGACTAATAGGTAGGAGTCGAGAGTTGAAGAATGTATGTGTGTGTGCGTGTGTGCGTGTTTGTGTGTGTGTGAGTGT
This sequence comes from Diabrotica undecimpunctata, assembly GCF_040954645.1. Taxonomy (NCBI): domain Eukaryota; kingdom Metazoa; phylum Arthropoda; class Insecta; order Coleoptera; family Chrysomelidae; genus Diabrotica; species Diabrotica undecimpunctata. Next base: position 1,349,471 of record NW_027311890.1, on the reverse strand, counting down.
ACGTGTGTGTGCGTGTGTGCGTGCGTGTGTGTGTGTGTGTTTGTGAGTGTGTGTGTGTACGTGTGTGTGTCCCTTCGGCTTGCAGAGATAAGAAAACAGCCGTGGCAAGAAGTCCCTGCCTGTCGTAAGAGGCGTCTAATGAATAGGAGTCGAGAGGTGAAGAGTGTATGTGTCTGTGTGTGTGTGCGTGTGTTTGTGCGTGTGTAAGTGTGTGTGTGTATGTCTGTGTGTCCGTTTGGCTTGCAGAGATAAGAATACGGCCGAGGCAAGAAGGCCCTGCCTGTCTTAAGGGGCGACTAATGGATAGGAGTCGAGAGGTGGAGAGCGTGTGCGTGTGCGTGTACGTGTGCGTGTGTGCGTGTGTGCCTGTGTGCGTGTATTTGTCTGTGCGTGTGTGTGTGTCCGTTCGGCTCGCAGAGATGAGAATACGTCCGTGGCAAGAAGGCCCTGCCTGTCTTAAGAAGCGACTAATGGATAGGAATCGAGAGGTGGAGAGTGTGTGCGTGTGGGTGTGCGTGTGCGTGTGTGCGTGTGTGCGTGTGTGCGTGTGTGTGTGTCCGTTCGGCTTGCAGAAATAAGAATGCGTTCGTGGCAAGAAGGCCCTGCCTGTCTTAAGAGGCGACTAATGGATAGGAGTCGAGAGGTGGAGAGTGTGTGCGTGTGCGTTTGCGTGTGTGCGTTTGTGCCTGTGTGCGTGTGTTTGTGTGTGCGTGTGTGGGTGTGTCCGGTCGGCTCGCTGAAATGAGAACGCGGCCGTGGCAAGAAGGCCCTGTCGTAAGAGGCGACTAATGGGTAGGAGTCGAGAGGTGAAGAGGGTATGTGAGTGTGTGCGTGTTTGTGTGTGCGTGAGTGTATGTGTGTGTGCGTGTAAGTGGCGTGTGTGCGTGCTTGTCTGTGTGAGTGTGTGTGTGTGTCCGTTCGGCTCGCAGAGATAAGAACACGGCCGTGGCAAGAAGTTCCTGCCTGTCGTAAGAGGCGTCTAATGAATAGGTGTTGAGAGGTGAAGAGTGTATGTGTCTGTGTGTGTGTGCGTGTGTTTGTGCGTGTGTAAGTGTGTGTGTGTATGTCTGTGTGTCCGTTTGGCTTGCAGAGATAAGAATACGGCCGAGGCAAGAAGGCCCTGCCTGTCTTAAGGGGCGACTAATGGATAGGAGTCGAGAGGTGGAGAGCGTGTGCGTGTGCGTGTACGTGTGCGTGTGTGCGTGTGTGCCTGTGTGCGTGTATTTGTCTGTGCGTGTGTGTGTGTCCGTTCGGCTCGCAGAGATGAGAATACGTCCGTGGCAAGAAGGCCCTGCCTGTCTTAAGAGGCGACTAATGGATAGGAATCGAGAGGTGGAGAGTGTGTGCGTGTGGGTGTGCGTGTGCGTGTGTGCGTGTGTGCGTGTGTGTGTGTCCGTTCGGCTTGCAGAAATAAGAATGCGTTCGTGGCAAGAAGGCCCTGCCTGTCTTAAGAGGCGACTAATGGATAGGAGTCGAGAGGTGGAGAGTGTGTGCGTGTGCGTTTGCGTGTGTGCGTTTGTGCCTGTGTGCGTGTGTTTGTGTGTGCGTGTGTGGGTGTGTCCGGTCGGCTCGCTGAAATGAGAACGCGGCCGTGGCAAGAAGGCCCTGCCTGTCGTAAGAGGCGACTAATGTGTAGGAGTCGAGAGGTGAAGAGGGTATGTGAGTGTGTGCGTGTGTGTGTTTGTGTGTGAGTGTGTGTGTGTCCGTTCGGCTCCCAGAGATAAGAATGCGTTCGTGGCAAAAAGGCCCTACCTGTCTTAAGAGGCGACTAATGGATAGGAGTCGAGAGGTGGAGAGTGTGTGCGTGTGCGTTTGCGTGTGTGCGTTTGTGCCTGTGTGCGTGTGTTTGTGTGTGCGTGTGTGGGTGTGTGAGTGTGTGTGAGTGTGTGTGTGCGGTCGGCCCGCAGAGATAAGAACACACCGTGGCAAGTAGGCCCTGCCTGTCGTAAGAGGCGAGTAATAAGTGGGAGTCGAGAGGTGAAGAGTGTATGTGTGTGTGTGCGTGTGTGCGTGTGTGTGTGCGTGTGTGAGTATGTGTGTGTGTTAGTTCGGCTTGCAGAAATAAGAACACGACTGAGGCAAGAAGGCCCTGCCTATCGTAAGAGGCGACTAATAGGTAGGAGTCGAGAGGTGAAGCGTGTATGTGTGTGTATGTGTGTGTATGTGTGTGTGCGAGTGTGTGTGTGTGTGTGTCCGTTTGGCTCGCAGATATAAGAACACGTCCGTAGCAAGAAGGCCCTGACTGTCGTAAGAGGCGACTAATAGATAGGAGTCGAGAGGTGAAGAGTATGTACGTGTACCTGTGCGTGCGTGTTTAAGTGTATGTGTATGTGAGTGCGTGTGTGTGTGTGAGTGTGTGTGTGTCCGTTCGGCTCGCAGAGATAAGAACACGGCCGTGGCAAGAAGTCCCTGAATGTCGTAAGAGGCGACTAATGGGTAGGAGTCGAGAGGTGAAGCGTGTATGTGTGTGTATGTGTGTGTGCGAGTGTGTGTGTGTGTGTGTCCGTTTGGCTCGCAGATATAAGAACACGTCCGTAGCAAGAAGGCCCTGACTGTCGTAAGAGGCGACTAATGGATAGGAGTCGAGAGGTGAAGAGTGTGTACGTGTACCTGTGCGTGCGTGTTTAAGTGTGTGTGTATGTGAGTGTGTAAGTGTGTGTGAGTGTGTGTGTGTGCGGTCGGCTCGCACAGATAAGAACACAGCTGTGGCAAGAAGGCCCTGCCTGTCGTAAGAGGCGAGTAATAAGTAGGAGTCGAGAGGTGAAGAGTGTATGTGTGTGTGTGCGTGTGTGCGTGTGTGCGTGTGTGCGTATGTGTGTGCGTGTGTGAGTATGTGTGTGTGTTAGTTCGGCTTTCAGAAATAAGATCACGACTGAGGCAAGAAGGCCCTTCCTATCGTAAGGGGCGACTAATAGGTAGGAGTCGAGAGGTAAAGAGTGTATGTTTGTGTGCGTGTGTGCGTGTGTGTGTGCGTGTGTGAGTATGTGTGTGTGTGTCCGTTCGGCTTGCAGTGATAAGAACACTTCCAAGGCAAGAAGGCCCTGCCTATCGTAAGAGGCGACTAATATGTAGGAGTCGAGAGGTGAAGAATGTATGTGTGTGTGCGTGTGTGCGTGTTTGTGTGTGTGTGAGTGTATGTGTGTGTGCGTGTGTGCGTGCGTGTGTGTGTGTGTGTTTGTGAGTGTGTGTTTCTGTATGTGTGTGTGTCCTTTCGGCTCGCAGAGATAAGAAAACAGCCGTGGCAAGAAAGCGATGCAAATCGTACGGGGAGACTAATGGATAGGAGTCGAGAGGCGATGAGTGGGCGACTAATAAGTGGGAGTCGAGAGGTGAAAAGTGTATGTTTGTGTGCGTGTGTGTGTGCGTGTGTGAGTATGTGTGTGTGTCCGTTCGGCTCGCAGAGGTAAGAACACAGCCGTGGCAAGAAGGCCCTGCCTGTCGTAAGAGGCGGGTAATAAGTAGGAGTCGAGAGGTGAAGAGTGTATGTGTGTGTGTGCGTGTGTGCGTGGCACACACGGCCGTGGCAAGAAGTCCCTGAATGTCGTAAGAGTCGACTAATGGGTAGGAGTCGAGAGGTGAAGCGTGTATGTGTGTGTGTGTGCGAGTGTATGTATGTGTGTCCGTTCGGCGTGCAGAGATAAGAATACGTCCGTGGCAAGAAGGCCCTGCCTGTCTTAAGAGGCGACTAATGGATAGGAGTCGAGAGGTGGAGAGTGTGTGCGTGTGCGTGTGCGTGTGCGTGGGTGCGTGTGTGTGTGTGCGTGTGTGCGTGCGTGTGTGTGTGAGTGTGTGTGTGAGTGTGTGTGTCTGTTCGGCACACAGAGATAAGAACTCGACTGTGGCAAGTAGTCCCTGCCTGTCGTAAGAGGCGAGTAATAAGTAGGAGTCGAGAGGTGAAGAGTGTATGTGTGTGTTCGTGTGTGCGTGGCACACACGGCCGTGGCAAGAAGTCCCTGAATGTCGTAAGAGGCGACTAATGGGTAGGAGTCGAAAGGAGAAAAGAGTGTATGTGTGTGTGTGTGCGTGTGTGCGTGTGTTTGTGCGTGTGTGAGTGTGTGTGTGTGCGTGTGTGCGTGCGTGCGTGTGTGTGTGTGTGTTTGTCCGCTCGGCTTCCAGAGATAGGAATACGGCCGGGGCAAGAAGGCCCTGCCTGTCTTAAGAGGCGGCTAATGGATAGGAGTCGAGAGGTGGAGAGTGTGTGCGTGTGCGTGTGCGTGTGCGTGTGCGTGTGCGTGGGTGCGTGTGTGCGTGTGTGTGTGCGTGTTTGCGGGCGTGTGTGTGTGAGTGTGTGTGTGAGTGTGTGTGTGTCCGTTCGGCTCGCAGAGATAAGAACACGGCCGTGGCAAGAAGTCCCTGAATGTCGTAAGAGGCGACTAATAGGTAGGAGTCGAGAGGTGAAGAGTGTATGTGTGTGTGCGTGTGTGCGTGTGTGCGTGTGTGTGTGCGTGTGTGAGTAGGTGTGTGTGTCCGTTCGGCTTGCAGTGATAAGAACACGGCCAAGGCAAGAAGGCCCTGCCTGTCGTAAGAGGCGACTAATAGGTAGGAGTCGAGAGGTGGAGACTGTGTGCGCGTACGTGTGCGTGTGCGTGTGTGCGTGTGTGCCTGTGTGCGTGTGTTTGTGTGTGCGTGTGTGTGTGTGTCCGTTCCGCTTGCAGAGATAAGAACACGGCCGTGGCAAGAAGTCCCTGCCGGTCGAAAGAGGAGAATAATGGGTAGTAGTCGAGAGGTGAAGAGTGTATGTGTGTGTGTGTGCGTGTGTGCGTGCGTGTTTAAGTGTGTATATGTGAGTGTGTGAGTGTGTGTGAGTGTGTGTGTGTGCGGTCGGCTCGCAGAGATAAGAACACAGCCGTGGCAAGAAGGCCCTGCCTGTCGTAAGAGGCGAGTAATAAGTAGGAGTCGAGAGGTGAAGAGTGTATGTGTGTGTGTGTGTGCGTGTGTGCTTGCGTGTTTAAGTGTGTGTGTATGTGAGTGTGTGAGTGTGTGTGAGTGTGTGTATGTGAGGTCGGCTCGCAGAGATAAGAACACAGCCGTGGCAAGAAGGCCCTGCCTGTCGTAAGAGGCGAGTAATAAGTAGGAGTCGAGAGGTGAAGAGTGTATGTGTGTGTGTGCGTGTGTGCGTGTGTGTGTGCGTATGTGAGTATGTGTGTGTGTTAGTTCGGCTTGCAGAAATAAGAACACGACCGAGGCAAGAAGGCCCTGCCTATCGTAAGAGGCGGCTAATAGGTAGGAGTCGAGAGGTGAAGAGTGTATGTGTGTGTGCCTGTGTGCGTGTGTGTGTGCGTGTGTGAGTAGGTGTGTGTGTCCGTTCGGCTTGCAGTGATAAGAACACGGCCAAGGCAAGAAGGCCCTGCCTGTCGTAAGAGGCGACTAATAGGTAGGAGTCGAGAGGTGAAGAATGTATGTGTGTGTGCGTGTGTGCTTGTTTGTGTGTGTGTGAGTGTATGTGTGTGTGCGTGTGTGCGTGCGTGTGTGTGTATGTGTTTGTGAGTGTGTGTGTGTGTATGTGTGTGTGTCCCTTCGGCTCGCAGAGATAAGTAAACAGCCGTGGCAAGAAGGCGATGCAAATCGTACGGGGCGACTAAAGGGTAGGAGTCGAGAGGTGAAGAGTGGGCGACTAATAGGTAGTAGTCGAGAGGTGAAGAGTGTATGTGTGTGGGTGCGTGTGTGCGTGTGTGTGTGCGTGTGTGAGTATGTGTGTGTGTGTCCGTTCGGCTTGCAGAGATAAGAACACGGCCGAGGCAAGAAGGCCCTGCCTGTCGTGAGAGACGACTAATAGGTAGGAGTCGAGAGGTGAAGAATGTATGTGTGTGTGCGTGTGTGCGTGTTTGTGTGTGCGTGAGTGTATGTGTGTGTGCGTGTAACTGGCGTGTGTGCGTGCTTGTCTGTGTGAGTGTGTGTGTGTGTCCGTTCGGCTCGCAGAGATAAGAATGCGTTCGTGGCAAGAAGGCCCTGCCTGTCTTAAGAGGCGACTAATGGATAGAAGTCGAGAGGTGGAGAGTGTGTGCGTGTGCGTGTGCGTTTGCGTGGGTGCGTTTGTGCCTGTGTGCGTGTGTTTGTGTGTCCGTGTGTGTGTGTGTCCGGTCGGCTCGCTGAAATGAGAACACAACCGTGGCAAGAAGGCCCTGCCTGTCGAAGAGGCGACTAATGGGTAGGAGTCGAGAGGTGAAGAGGGTATGTGTGCGTGCGTGTGTGTGTGTGTGTGAGTGTGTGTGTACGTATGTGTGTGTCCGTTCGGCTCGCAGAGATTAGAATACGGCCGAGGCAATAAGTCCATGCCTGTCGTAAGAGGCGATTAATGGGTAGGAGTCGAGAGGTGAAGAGTGTATTTGTGTGTGTGTGCGTGTGTGCGTGTGTGTGTGCGTGTGTGTGTGTGAGTGTGTGTGTGTCCGTTCGGCTCGCAGAGATAAGAACACGGCCGTGGCAAGAAGTCCCTGCCTGTCGTAAGAGGCGTCTAATGAATAGGAGTCGAGAGGTGAAGAGTGTATGTGTCTGTGTGTGTGTGTGCGTGTGTTTGTGCGTGTGTGAGTGTGTGTGTGTATGTCTGTGTGTCCGTTTGGCTTGCAGAGATAAGAATACGGCCGAGGCAAGAAGGCCCTGCCTGTCTTAAGGGGCGACTAATGGATAGGAGTCGAGGGGTGGAGAGCGTGTGCGTGTGCGTGTACGTGTGCGTGTGTGCGTGTGTGCCTGTGTGCGTGTGTTTGTCTGTGCGTGTGTGTGTGTCCGTTCGGCTCGCAGAGATGAGAATACGTCCGTGGCAAGAAGGCCCTGCCTGTCTTAAGAGGCGACTAATGGATAGGAATCGAGAGGTGGAGAGTGTGTGCGTGTGGGTGTGCGTGTGCGTGTGTGCGTGTGTGCGTGTGTGTGTGTCCGTTCGGCTTGCAGAGATAAGAATGCGTTCGTGGCAAGAAGGCCCTGCCTGTCTTAAGAGGCGACTAATGGTTAGGAGTCGAGAGGTGGAGAGTGTGTGCGTGTGCGTTTGCGTGTGTGCGTTTGTGCCTGTGTGCGTGTGTTTGTGTGTGCGTGTGTGGGTGTGTCCGGTCGGCTCGCTGAAATGAGAACACGGCCGTGGCAAGAAGGCCCTGCCTGTCGTAAGAGGCGACTAATGGGTAGGAGTCGAGAGGTGAAGAGTGTATTTGTGTGTGTGTGCGTGTGTGTGTCCGTGTGTGCGTGTGAGTGTGTGTGTGTCCGTTCGGCTCGCAGAGATAAGAACACGGCCGTGGCAAGAAGTCCCTGCCTGTCGTAAGAGGCGTCTAATGAATAGGAGTCGAGAGGTGAAGAGTGTATGTGTCTGTGTGTGTGTGCGTGTGTTTGTGCGTGTGTAAGTGTGTGTGTGTATGTCTGTGTGTCCGTTTGGCTTGCAGAGATAAGAATACGGCCGAGGCAAGAAGGCCCTGCCTGTCTTAAGGGGCGACTAATGGATAGGAGTCGAGAGGTGGAGAGCGTGTGCGTGTGCGTGTACGTGTGCGTGTGTGCGTGTGTGCCTGTGTGCGTGTATTTGTCTGTGCGTGTGTGTGTGTCCGTTTGGCTCGCAGAGATGAGAATACGTCCGTGGCAAGAAGGCCCTGCCTGTCTTAAGAGGCGACTAATGGATAGGAATCGAGAGGTGGAGAGTGTGTGCGTGTGGGTGTGCGTGTGCGTGTGTGCGTGTGTGCGTGTGTGTGTGTCCGTTCGGCTTGCAGAAATAAGAATGCGTTCGTGGCAAGAAGGCCCTGCCTGTCTTAAGAGGCGACTAATGGATAGGAGTCGAGAGGTGGAGAGTGTGTGCGTGTGCGTTTGCGTGTGTGCGTTTGTGCCTGTGTGCGTGTGCGTGTGTTTGTGTGTGCGTGTGTGGGTGTGTGAGTGTGTGTGAGTGTGTGTGTGCGGTCGGCCCGCAGAGATAAGAACACACCGTGGCAAGTAGGCCCTGCCTGTCGTAAGAGGCGAGTAATAAGTGGGAGTCGAGAGGTGAAGAGTGTATGTGTGTGTGTGCGTGTGTGTGTGTGTGTGTGCGTGTGTGAGTATGTGTGTGTGTTAGTTCGGCTTGCAGAAATAAGAACACGACTGAGGCAAGAAGGCCCTGCCTATCGTAAGAGGCGACTAATAGGTAGGAGTCGAGAGGTGAAGAGTGTATATTTGGGTGCGTGTGTGCGTGTGTGTGTGCGTGTGTGAGTATGTGTGTGTGTGTCCCTTCGGCTCGCAGAGATAAGAAAACAGCCGTGGCAAGAAAGCGATGCAAATCGTACGGGGCGACTAATGGATAGGAGTCGAGAGGCGAAGAGTGGGCGACTAATAAGCAGGAGTCGAGAGGTGAAAAGTGTATGTGTGTGTGCGTGTGTGCGTGTGTGTGTGCGTGTGTGAGTATGTGTGTGTGTTAGTTCGGCTTGCAGAAAAAAGAACACGACCGAGGCAAGAAGGCCCTGCCTATCGTAAGAGGCGACTAATAGGTAGGAGTCGAGAGGTGAAGAGTGTATGTGTGTGTGCGTGTGTGCGTGTGTGTGTGCGTGTGTGAGTAGGTGTGTGTGTCCGTTCGGCTTGCAGTGATAAGAACACGGCCAAGGCAAGAAGGCCCTGCCTGTCGTAAGAGGCGACTAATAGGTAGGAGTCGAGAGGTGAAGAATGTATGTGTGTGTGTGCGTGTGTGCTTGTTTGTGTGTGTGTGAGTGTATGTGTGTGTGCGTGTGTGCGTGCGTGTGTGTGTATGTGTTTGTGAGTGTGTGTGTGTGTATGTGTGTGTGTCCCTTCGGCTCGCAGAGATAAGTAAACAGCCGTGGCAAGAAGGCGATGCAAATCGTACGGGGCGACTAATGGTTAGGAGTCGAGAGGTGAAGAGTGGGCGACTAATAGGTAGGAGTCGAGAGGTGAAGAGTGTATGTGTGTGGGTGCGTGTGTGCGTGTGTGTGTGCGTGTGTGAGTATGTGTGTGTGTCCGTTCGGCTTGCAGAGATAAGAACACGGCCGAGGCAAGAAGGCCCTGCCTGTCGTGAGAGCCGACTAATAGGTAGGAGTCGAGAGGTGGAGAATGTATGTGTGTGTGCGTGTGTGCGTGTTTGTGTGTGCGTGAGTGTATGTGTGTGTGCGTGTAAGTGGCGTGTGTGCGTGCTTGTCTGTGTGAGTGTGTGTGTGTGTCCGTTTGGCTCGCAGAGATAAGAATGCGTTCGTGGCAAGAATGCCCTGCCTGTCTTAAGAGGCGACTAATGGATAGAAGTCGAGAGGTGGAGAGTGTGTGCGTGTGCGTGTGCGTTTGCGTGGGTGCGTTTGTGCCTGTGTGCGTGTGTTTGTGTGTCCGTGTGTGTGTGTGTCCGGTCGGCTCCCTGAAATGAGAACATAACCGTGGCAAGAAGGCCCTGCCTGTCGTAAGAGGCGACTAATGGGTAGGAGTCGAGAGGTGAAGAGGGTATGTGTGTGTGCGTGTGTGCGTGTTTGTGTGTGCGTGAATGTATGTGTGTGTGCGTGTGTGCGTGCTTGTCTGTGTGAGTGTGTGTGTGTGTCCGTTCTGCTCGCAGAGATAAGAACACGGCCGTGGCAAGAAGTCCCTGCCTGTCGTAAGAGGCGTCTAATGAATAGGTGTTGAGAGGTGAAGAGTGTATGTGTCTGTGTGTGTGTGTGCGTGTGTTTGTGCGTGTGTGAGTTTGTGTGTGTATGTCTGTGTGTCCGTTTGGCTTGCAGAGATAAGAATACGGCCGAGGCAAGAAGGCCCTGCCTGTCTTAAGGGGCGACTAATGGATAGGAGTCGAGAGGTGGAGAGCGTGTGCGTGTGCGTGTACGTGTGCGTGTGTGCGTGTGTGCCTGTGTGCGTGTGTTTGTCTGTGCGTGTGTGTGTGTCCGTTCGGCTCGCAAAGATGAGAATACGTCTGTGGCAAGAAGGCCCTGCCTGTCTTTAGAGGCGACTAATGGATAGGAGTCGAGAGGTGGAGAGTGTGTGCGTGTGCGTTTGCGTGTGTGCGTTTGTGCCTGTGTGCGTGTGTTTGTGTGTGGGTGTGTCCGGTCGGCTCGCTGAAATGAGAACACGGCCGTGGCAAGAAGGCCCTGCCTGTCGTAAGAGGCGACTAATGGGTAGGAGTCGAGAGGTGAAGAGGGTATGTGAGTGTGTGCGTGTGTGTGTTTGTGTGTGAGTGTGTGTGTGTGTCCGTTCGGCTCGCAGAGATAAGAATGCGTTCGTGGCAAGAAGGCCCTGCCTGTCTTAAGAGGCGACTAATGGATAGGAGTCGAGAGGTGGAGAGTGTGTGCGTGTGCGTTTGCGTGTGTGCGTTTGTGCCTGTGTGCGTGTGTTTGTGTGTGCGTGTGTGGGTGTGTCCGGTCGGCTCGCTGAAATGAGAACACGGCCGTGGCAAGAGGTCCCTGCCTGTCGTAAGAGGAGAATAATGGGTAGAAGTCGAGAGGTGAATAGTGTATGTGTGCTTGCGTGTGTGTGTTTGTGTGTGAGTGTGTGTGTGTGTGTCCGTTCGGCTCGCAGAGATAATAATGCGTTCGTGGCAAGAAGGCCCTGCCTGTCTTAAGAGGCTACTAATGGATAGGAGTCGAGAGGTGGAGAGTGTGTGCGTGTGCGTTTGCGTGTGTGCGTTTGTGCCTGTGTGCGTGTGTTTGTGTGTGCGTGTGTGGGTGTGTGAGTGTGTGTGAGTGTGTGTGTGCGGTCGGCCCCAGAGATAAGAACACAGCCGTGGCAAGAAGGCCCTGCCTGTCGTAAGAGGCGAGTAATAAGTAGAAGTCGAGAGGTGAAGAGTGTATGTGTGTGTGTGCGTGTGTGCGTGTGTGTGTGCGTGTGTGAGTATGTGTGTGTGTTAGTTCGGCTTGCAGAAATAAGAACACGACTGAGGCAAGAAGGCCCTGCCTATCGTAAGAGGCGACTAATAGGTAGGAGTCGAGAGGTGAAGAGTGTATGTTTGGGTGCGTGTGTGCGTGTGTGTGTGCGTGTGTGAGTATGTGTGTGTGTCCCTTCGGCTCGCAGAGATAAGAAAACAGCCGTGGCAAGAAAGCGATGCAAATTGTACGGGGCGACTAATGGATAGGAGTCGAGAGGCGAAGAGTGGGCGACTAATAAGTAGGAGTCGAGAGGTGAAAAGTGTATGTGTGTGTGCGTGTGTGCGTGTGTGTGTGCGTGTGTGAGTATGTGTGTGTGTTAGTTTGGCTTGCAGAGATAAAAACACGACCGAGGCAAGAAGGCCCTGCCTATCGTAAGAGGCGACTAATAGGTTGGAGTCGAGAGGTGAAGAGTGTATGTTTGGGTGCGTGTGTGCGTGTGTGTGTGCGTGTGTGAGTATGTGTGTGTGTCCGTTCGGCTTGCAGTGATAAGAACACGGCCAAGGCAAGAAGGCCCTGCCTATCGTAAGAGGCGACTAATAGGTAGGAGTCGAGAGGTGAAGAATGTATGTGTTTGTGCGTGTGTGCGTGTTTGTGTGTGTGTGAGTGTACGTGTGTGTGCGTGTGTGCGTGCGTGTGTGTGTGTGTTTGTGAGTGTGTGTGTGTACGTGTGTGTGTCCCTTCGGCTTGCAGAAATAAGAAAACAGCCGTGGCAAGAAGGCGATGCAAATCGTACGGGGCGACTAATGGGTAGGAGTCGAGAGGTGAAGAGTGGGCGACTAATAAGTAGGAGTCGAGAGGTGAAGAGTGTATGTGTGTGGGTGCGTGTGTGCGTGTGTGTGTGCGTGTGTGAGTATGTGTGTGTATCCGTTCGGCTTGCAGAGATAAGAACACGGCCAAGGCAAGAAGGCCCTGCCTGTCGTGAGAGACGACTAATAGGTAGGAGTCGAGAGGTGAAGAATGTATGTGTGTGTGCGTATGTGCGTGTTTGTGTGTGTGTGAGTGTATGTGTGTGTGCGTGTGTGCGTGCGTGTGTGCGTGTGTGTGTGTGAGTGTGTGAGTGTGTGTGTATGTGTGTGTCCGTTCGGCTTGCAGAGATAAGAACACGGCCGTGGCAAGAAGTCGCTGCCTGTCGTAAGAGGAGAATAATGGGTAGGAGTTGAGAGGTGAAGAGTGTATGTGTGTGTGTGTGTGTGTGTGTGTGTGTGTGCGTACGTGTGTGAGAGTGTGTGTGAATGTGTGTGTGTGTCCGGTCGGCTCACAGAGATGAGAACACGGCCGTGGCAAGAAGGCTCTGCCTGTCGTAAGAGGCGACTAATGGGTAGGAGTCGAGAGGTGGAGAGTGTGTGCGTGTGCGTGTGCGTGTGCGTGTGTGTGTGTGCGTCTGTGTGTGTATCCGTTCGGCTTGCAGAGATAAGAACACGGCCGTAGCAAGAAGTCCCTGCCTGTCGTAAGAGGAGAATAATGGGTAGGAGTCGAGAGGTGGAGAATGTATGTGTGTGTGCGTGTGTGCGTGTTTGTGTGTGCGTGAGTGTATGTGTGTGTGCGTGTAAGTGGCGTGTGTGCGTGCTTGTCTGTGTGAGTGTGTGTGTGTGTCCGTTTGGCTCGCAGAGATAAGAATGCGTTCGTGGCAAGAATGCCCTGCCTGTCTTAAGAGGCGACTAATGAATAGAAGTCGAGAGGTGGAGAGTGTGTGCGTGTGCGTGTGCGTTTGCGTGGGTGCGTTTGTGCCTGTGTGCGTGTGTTTGTGTGTCCGTGTGTGTGTGTGTCCGGTCGGCTCGCTGAAATGAGAACATAACCGTGGCAAGAAGGCCCTGCCTGTCGTAAGAGGCGACTAATGGGTAGGAGTCGAGAGGTGAAGAGGGTATGTGTGTGTGCGTGTGTGCGTGTTTGTGTGTGCGTGAGTGTATGTGTGTGTGCGTGTGTGCGTGCTTGTCTGTGTGAGTGTGTGTGTGTGTCCGTTCGGCTCGCAGAGATAAGAACACGGCCGTGGCAAGAAGTCCCTGCCTGTCGTAAGAGGCGTCTAATGAATAGGTGTTGAGAGGTGAAGAGTGTATGTGTCTGTGTGTGTGTGTGCGTGTGTTTGTGCGTGTGTGAGTTTGTGTGTGTATGTCTGTGTAACCGTTTGGCTTGCAGAGATAAGAATACGGCCGAGGCAAGAAGGCCCTGCCTGTCTTAAGGGGCGACTAATGGATAGGAGTCGAGAGGTGGAGAGCGTGTGCGTGTGGGTGTGCGTGTGCGTGTGTGCGTGTGTGCGTGTGTGCGTGTGTGCGTGCGTGTGTGTCCGTTCGGCTTGCAGAGATAAGAATGCGTTCGTGGCAAGAAGGCCCTGCCTGTCTTAAGAGGCGACTAATGGATAGGAGTCGAGAGGTGGAGAGTGTGTGCGTGTGCGTTTGCGTGTGTACGTTTGTGCCTGTGTGCGTGTGTTTGTGTGTGCGTGTGTGGGTGTGTCCGGTCGGCTCGCTGAAATGAGAACACGGCCGTGGCAAGAAGGCCCTGCCTGTCGTAAGAGGCGACTAATGGGTAGGAGTCGAGAGGTGAAGAGGGTATGTGAGTGTGTGCGTGTGTGTGTTTGTGTGTGAGTGTGTGTGTGTGTTGTTCGGCTCGCAGAGATAAGAATGCGTTCGTGGCAAGAAGGCCCTGCCTGTCTTAAGAGGCGACTAATGGATAGGAGTCGAGAGGTGGAGAGTGTGTGCGTGTGCGTTTGCGTGTGTGCGTTTGTGCCTGTGTGCGTGTGTTTGTGTGTGCGTGTGTGGGTGTGTCCGGTCGGCTCGCTGAAATGAGAACACGGCCGTGGCAAGAGGTCCCTGCCTGTCGTAAGAGGAGAATAATGGGTGGAAGTCGAGAGGTGAATAGTGTATGTGTGCTTGCGTGTGTGTGTGTTTGTGTGTGAGTGTGTGTGTGTGTCCGTTCGGCTCGCAGAGATAAGAATGCGTTCGTGGCAAGAAGGCCCTGCCTGTCTTAAGAGGCTACTAATGGATAGGAGTCGAGAGGTGGAGAGTGTGTGCGTGTGCGTTTGCGTGTGTGCGTTTGTGCCTGTGTGCGTGTGTTTGTGTGTGCGTGTGTGGGTGTGTGAGTGTGTGTGAGTGTGTGTGTGCGGTCGGCCCCAGAGATAAGAACACAGCCGTGGCAAGAAGGCCCTGCCTGTCGTAAGAGGCGAGTAATAAGTAGAAGTCGAGAGGTGAAGAGTGTATGTGTGTGTGCGTGTGTGCGTGTGTGTGTGCGTGTGTGAGTATGTGTGTGTGTTAGTTCGGCTTGCAGAAATAAGAACACGACTGAGGCAAGAAGGCCCTGCCTATCGTAAGAGGCGACTAATAGGTAGGAGTCGAGAGGTGAAGAGTGTATGTTTGGGTGCGTGTGTGCGTGTGTGTGTGCGTGTGTGAGTATGTGTGTGTGTCCCTTCGGCTCGCAGAGATAAGAAAACAGCCGTGGCAAGAAAGCGATGCAAATTGTTCGGGGCGACTAATGGTTAGGAGTCGAGAGGTGAAGAGTGGGCGACTAATAGGTAGGAGTCGAGAGGTGAAGAGTGTATGTGTGTGGGTGCGTGTGTGCGTGTGTGTGTGCGTGTGTGAGTATGTGTGTGTGTCCGTTCGGCTTGCAGAGATAAGAACACGGCCGAGGCAAGAAGGCCCTGCCTGTCGTGAGAGACGACTAATAGGTAGGAGTCGAGAGGTGGAGAATGTATGTGTGTGTGCGTGTGTGCGTGTTTGTGTGTGCGTGAGTGTATGTGTGTGTGCGTGTAAGTGGCGTGTGTGCGTGCTTGTCTGTGTGAGTGTGTGTGTGTGTCCGTTTGGCTCGCAGAGATAAGAATGCGTTCGTGGCAAGAAGGCCCTGCCTGTCGTAAGAGGCGACTAATGGGTAGGAGTCGAGAGGTGAAGAGGGTATGTGTGTGTGCGTGTGTGCGTGTTTGTGTGTGCGTGAGTGTATGTGTGTGTGCGTGTGTGCGTGCTTGTCTGTGTGATTGTGTGTGTGTGTCCGTTCGGCTCGCAGAGATAAGAACACGGCCGTGGCAAGAAGTCCCTGCCTGTCGTAAGAGGCGTCTAATGAATAGGTGTTGAGAGGTGAAGAGTGTATGTGTCTGTGTGTGTGTGTGCGTGTGTTTGTGCGTGTGTGAGTTTGTGTGTGTATGTCTGTGTGTCCGTTTGGCTTGCAGAGATAAGAATACGGCCGAGGCAAGAAGGCCCTGCCTGTCTTAAGGGGCGACTAATGGATAGGAGTCGAGAGGTGGAGAGCGTGTGCGTGTGCGTGTACGTGTGCGTGTGTGCGTGTGTGCCTGTGTGCGTGTGTTTGTCTGTGCGTGTGTGTGTGTCCGTTCGGCTCGCAGAGATGAGAATACGTCCGTGGCAAGAAGGCCCTGCCTGTCTTAAGAGGCGACTAATGGATAGGAATCGAGAGGTGGAGAGTGTGTGCGTGTGGGTGTGCGTGTGCGTGTGTGCGTGTGTGCGTGTGTGCGTGTGTGCGTGTGTGCGTGTGTGTGTCCGTTCGGCTTGCAGAGATAAGAATGCGTTCGTGGCAAGAAGGCCCTGCCTGTCTTAAGAGGCGACTAATGGATAGGAGTCGAGAGGTGGAGAGTGTGTGCGTGTGCGTTTGCGTGTGTGCGTTTGTGCCTGTGTGCGTGTGTTTGTGTGTGCGTGTGTGGGTGTGTCCGGTCGGCTCGCTGAAATGAGAACACGGCCGTGGCAAGAAGGCCCTGCCTGTCGTAAGAGGCGACTAATGGGTAGGAGTCGAGAGGTGAAGAGGGTATGTGAGTGTGTGCGTGTGTGTGTTTGTGTGTGAGTGTGTGTGTGTGTCCGTTCGGCTCGCAGAGATAAGAATGCGTTCGTGGCAAGAAGGCCCTGCCTGTCTTAAGAGGCGACTAATGGATAGGAGTCGAGAGGTGGAGAGTGTGTGCGTGTGCGTTTGCGTGTGTGCGTTTGTGCCTGTGTGCGTGTGTTTGTGTGTGCGTGTGTAAGTGTGTCCGGTCGGCTCGCTGAAATGAGAACACGGCCGTGGCAAGAGGTCCCTGCCTGTCGTAAGAGGAGAATAATGGGTAGAAGTCGAGAGGTGAATAGTGTATGTGTGCTTGCGTGTGTGTGTTTGTGTGTGAGTGTGTGTGTGTGTCCGTTCGGCTCGCAGAGATAAGAATGCGTTCGTGGCAAGAAGGCCCTGCCTGTCTTAAGAGGCTGTCAATGGATAGGAGTCGAGAGGTGGAGAGTGTGTGCGTGTGCGTTTGCGTGTGTGCGTTTGTGCCTGTGTGCGTGTGTTTGTGTGTGCGTGTGTGGGTGTGTGAGTGTGTGTGAGGGTGTGTGTGCGGTCGTCCCCAGAGATAAGAACACCGCCGTGGCAAGAAGGCCCTGCCTGTCGTAAGAGGCGAGTAATAAGTAGAAGTCGAGAGGTGAAGAGTGTATGTGTGTGTGTGTGCGTGTGTGCGTGTGTGTGTGCGTGTGTGAGTATGTGTGTGTGTTAGTTCGGCTTGCAGAAATAAGAACACGACTGAGGCAAGAAGGCCCTGCCTATCGTAAGAGGCGACTAATAGGTAGGAGTCGAGAGGTGAAGAGTGTATGTTTGGGTGCGTGTGTGCGTGTGTGTGTGCGTGTGTGAGTATGTGTGTGTGTCCCTTCGGCTCGCAGAGATAAGAAAACAGCCGTGGCAAGAAAGCGATGCAAATTGTACGGGGCGACTAATGGTTAGGAGTCGAGAGGTGAAGAGTGGGCGACTAATAGGTAGGAGTCGAGAGGTGAAGAGTGTATGTGTGTGGGTGCGTGTGTGCGTGTGTGTGTGCGTGTGTGAGTATGTGTGTGTGTCCGTTCGGCTTGCAGAGATAAGAACACGGCCGAGGCAAGAAGGCCCTGCCTGTCGTGAGAGACGACTAATAGGTAGGAGTCGAGAGGTGGAGAATGTATGTGTGTGTGCGTGTGTGCGTGTTTGTGTGTGCGTGAGTGTATGTGTGTGTGCGTGTAAGTGGCGTGTGTGCGTGCTTGTCTGTGTGAGTGTGTGTGTGTGTCCGTTTGGCTCGCAGAGATAAGAATGCGTTCGTGGCAAGAAGGCCCTGCCTGTCGTAAGAGGCGACTAATGGGTAGGAGTCGAGAGGTGAAGAGGGTATGTGTGTGTGCGTGTGTGCGTGTTTGTGTGTGCGTGAGTGTATGTGTGTGTGCGTGTGTGCGTGCTTGTCTGTGTGATTGTGTGTGTGTGTCCGTTCGGCTCGCAGAGATAAGAACACGGCCGTGGCAAGAAGCCCCTGCCTGTCGTAAGAGGCGTCTAATGAATAGGTGTTGAGAGGTGAAGAGTGTATGTGTCTGTGTGTGTGTGTGCGTGTGTTTGTGCGTGTGTGAGTTTGTGTGTGTATGTCTGTGTGTCCGTTTGGCTTGCAGAGATAAGAATACGGCCGAGGCAAGAAGGCCCTGCCTGTCTTAAGGGGCGACTAATGGATAGGAGTCGAGAGGTGGAGAGCGTGTGCGTGTGCGTGTACGTGTGCGTGTGTGCGTGTGTGCCTGTGTGCGTGTGTTTGTCTGTGCGTGTGTGTGTGTCCGTTCGGCTCGCAGAGATGAGAATACGTCCGTGGCAAGAAGGCCCTGACTGTCTTAAGAGGCGACTAATGGATAGGAATCGAGAGGTGGAGAGTGTGTGCGTGTGGGTGTGCGTGTGCGTGTGTGCGTGTGTGCGTGTGTGCGTGTGTGCGTGTGTGTGTGTCCGTTCGGCTTGCAGAGATAAGAATGCGTTCGTGGCAAGAAGGCCCTGCCTGTCTTAAGAGGCGACTAATGGATAGGAGTCGAGAGGTGGAGAGTGTGTGCGTGTGCGTTTGCGTGTGTGCGTTTGTGCCTGTGTGCGTGTGTTTGTGTGTGCGTGTGTGGGTGTGTCCGGTCGGCTCGCTGAAATGAGAACACGGCAGTGGCAAGAAGGCCCTGCCTGTCGTAAGAGGCGACTAATGGGTAGGAGTCGAGAGGTGAAGAGGGTATGTGAGTGTGTGCGTGTGTGTGTTTGTGTGTGAGTGTGTGTGTGTGTCCGTTCGGCTCGCAGAGATAAGAATGCGTTCGTGGCAAGAAGGCCCTGCCTGTCTTAAGAGGCGACTAATGGATAGGAGTCGAGAGGTGGAGAGTGTGTGCGTGTGCGTTTGCGTGTGTGCGTTTGTGCCTGTGTGCGTGTGTTTGTGTGTGCGTGTGTGGGTGTGTCCGGTCGGCTCGCTGAAATGAGAACACGGCCGTGGCAAGAGGTCCCTGCCTGTCGTAAGAGGAGAATAATGGGTAGAAGTCGAGAGGTGAATAGTGTATGTGTGCTTGCGTGTGTGTGTTTGTGTGTGAGTGTGTGTGTGTGTCCGTTCGGCTCGCAGAGATAAGAATGCGTTCGTGGCAAGAAGGCCCTGCCTGTCTTAAGAGGCTACTAATGGATAGGAGTCGAGAGGTGGAGAGTGTGTGCGTGTGCGTTTGCGTGTGTGCGTTTGTGACTGTGTGCGTGTGTTTGTGTATGCGTGTGTGGGTGTGTGAGTGTGTGTGAGTGTGTGTGTGCGGTCGGCCCCAGAGATAAGAACACAGCCGTGGCAAGAAGGACCTGCCTGTCGTAAGAGGCGAGTAATAAGTAGAAGTCGAGAGGTGAAGAGTGTATGTGTGTGTGTGCGTGTGTGCGTGTGTGTGTGCGTGTGTGAGTATGTGTGTGTGTTAGTTCGGCTTGCAGAAATAAGAACACGACTGAGGCAAGAAGGCCCTGCCTATCGTAAGAGGCGACTAATAGGTAGGAGTCGAGAGGTGAAGAGTGTATGTTTGGGTGCGTGTGTGCGTGTGTGTGTGCGTGTGTGAGTATGTGTGTGTGTCCCTTCGGCTCGCAGAGATAAGAAAACAGCCGTGGCAAGAAAGCGATGCAAATTGTACGGGGCGACTAATGGATAGGAGTCGAGAGGCGAAGAGTGGGCGACTAATAAGTAGGAGTCGAGAGGTGAAAAGTGTATGTGTGTGTGCGTGTGTGCGTGTGTGTGTGCGTGTGTGAGTATGTGTGTGTGTTAGTTCGGCTTGCAGAGATAAAAACACGACCGAGGCAAGAAGGCCCTGCCTATCGTAAGAGGCGACTAATAGGTAGGAGTCGAGAGGTGAAGAGTGTATGTTTGTGTGCGTGTGTGCGTGTGTGTGTGCGTGTGTGAGTATGTGTGTGTGTCCGTTCGGCTCGCAGAGGTAAGAACACAGCCGTGGCAAGAAGGCCCTGCCCGTCGTAAGAGGCGAGTAATAAGTAGGAGTCGAGAGGTGAAGAGTGTATGTGTGTGTGTGCGTGTGTGCGTGTGTGTGTGCGTGTGTGAGTATGTGTGTGTGTTAGTTCGGCTTGCAGAAATAAGAACACGACCGAGGCAAGAAGGCCCTGCCTGTCGTAAGAGGAGAATAATGGGTAGGTGTCGAGAGGTGAAGAGTGTATGTGTGTGTGTGTGTGCGTGTGTTCGTACGTGTGTGAGTGTGTGTGTGAATGTGTGTGTGTCAGGGTGTGTGTGTCCGTGCCGCTCGCAGAGATTAGAATACGGCCGAGGCAATAAGTCCATGCCTGTCGTAAGATGCGACTAATGGGTAGGAGTCGAGAGGTGAAGAGTGTATTTGTGTGTGTGCGTGTGTGCGTGTGTGTGTGCGTGTGTGCGTGTGTGTGTGTGAGTGTGTGTGTGTCCGTTCGGCTCGCAGAGATAAGAACACGGCCGTGGCAAGAAGTCCCTGCCTGTCGTAAGAGGCGACTAATGAATGGGAGTCGAGAGGTGAAGAGTGTATGTGTCTTTGTGTGTGTGCGTGTGTTTGTGCGTGTGTGAGTATGTGTGTGTATGTATGTGTGTGTGTCCAGTCGGCTCGCAGAGATAAGAACACGGCCGTGGCAAGAAGGCCCTGCCTGTCGTAAGTGGCGACTAATTGGTAGGAGTCGAGAGGTGAAGAGCGTATGTGTGTGTGTGTGCGTGTGTGTGTGCGTGTGTGTGTGTGTGTCTGGTCGGCTCGCAGAGATAAGAACACGTCCGTGCCAAGAAGGCCCTGCCTGTCGTAAGCGGTGACTAATGGGTAGAAGTCGAGAGGTGAAGGGTGTATGTGTGTGTGTGCGTGTGTGCGTGTGTGTGCTTGTGTAAGTGTGTGTGTGTGTCCGGTCGGCTCGCAGAGATAAGAACACGGCCGTAGCAAGAAGGCCCTGCCTGTCGTAAGAGGCGACTAATGGGTAGGAGTCGAGTGGTGAAGAGTGTATATGTGTGTGTGTGCGTGTGTGTGCGTGTGTGAGTGTGTGTGTGTGTATTTGTGTGTGTGAGTGTGTGTGTCCAGTCGGCTCGCAGAGATAAGAACACGGCCGTGGCAAGAAGGCCCTGCCTTTTGTAAGGGGCCACTAATGGATAGGAGTCGAGAGGTGAAGAGTGTATGTGTGTGTGAGTGTGTGCGTGTGTGTGTGCGTGTGTGAGTATGTGTGTGTGTCCATTTGGCTTGCAGAGATAAGAATACGGCCGAGGCAAGAAGGCCCTGCCTCTTGTAAGGGGCGACTAATTGGTAGGAGTCGAGAGGTGAAGAGCGTATGTGTGTGTGTGCGTGTGTGCGTGTGTGTGTGCGTGTGTGTGTGTGTGTGTCTGGTCGGCTCGCAGAGATAAGAATACGTCCGTGCCAAGAAGGCCCTGCCTGTCGTAAGCGGTGACTAATGGGTAGAAGTCGAGAGGTGAAGGGTGTATGTGTGTGTGTGCGTGTGTGCGTGTGTGTGCTTGTGTGAGTGTGTGTGTGTGTCCGGTCGGCTCGCAGAGATAAGAACACGGCCGTGGCAAGAAGGCCCTGCCTGTCGTAAGAGGCGACTAATGGGTAGGAGTCGAGTGGTGAAGAGTGTATATGAGTGTGTGTGCGTGTGTGTGCGTGTGTGTGCGTGTGTGAGTGTGTGTGTGTATTTGTGTGTGTGAGTGTGTGTGTCCAGTCGGCTCGCAGAGATAAGAACACGGCCGTGGCAAGAAGGCCCTGCCTTTTGTAAGGGGCGACTAATGGATAGGAGTCGAGAGGTGAAGAGTGTATGTGTGTGTGCGTGTGTGTGTGCGTGTGTGAGTAGGTGTGTGTGTCCGTTCGGCTTGCAGTGATAAGAACACGGCCAAGGCAAGAAGGCCCTGCCTGTCGTAAGAGGCGACTAATAGGTAGGAGTCGAGAGGTGAAGAATGTATGTGTGTGTGCGTGTGTGCTTGTTTGTGTGTGTGTGAGTGTATATGTGTGTGTGCTCGTGTGTGCGTGCGTGTGTGTGTATGTGTTTGTGAGTGTGTGTGTGTATGTGTGTGTGTCCCTTCGGCTCGCAGAGATAAGTAAACAGCCGTGGCAAGAAGGCGATGCAAATCGTACGGGGCGACTAATGGGTAGGAGTGGAGAGGTGAAGAGTGGGCGACTAATAGGTAGTAGTCGAGAGGTGAAGAGTGTATGTGTGTGGGTGCGTGTGTGCGTGTGTGTGTGCGTGTGTGAGTATGTGTGTGTGTGTCCGTTCGGCTTGCAGAGATAAGAACACGGCCGAGGCAAGAAGGCCCTGCCTGTCTTAAGAGGCGACTAATGGATAGAAGTCGAGAGGTGGAGAGTGTGTGCGTTTGTGCCTGTGTGCGTGTGTTTGTGTGTCCGTGTGTGTGTGTGTCCGGTCGGCTCGCTGAAATGAGAACACAACCGTGGCAAGAAGGCCCTGCCTGTCGAAGAGGCGACTAATGGGTAGGAGTCGAGAGGTGAAGAGGGTATGTGTGCGTGCGTGTGTGCGTGTGTGTGTGTGTGAGTGTGTGTGTACGTATGTGTGTGTCCGTTCGGCTCGCAGAGATTAGAATTCGGCCGAGGCAATAAGTCCATGCCTGTCGTAAGAGGCGATTAATGGGTAGGAGTCGAGAGGTGAAGAGTGTATTTGTGTGTGTGTGCGTGTGTGCGTGTGTGTGTGCGTGTGTGTGTGTGAGTGTGTTTGTGTCCGTTCGGCTCGCAGAGATAAGAACACGGCCGTGGCAAGAAGTCCCTGCCTGTCGTAAGAGGCGTCTAATGAATAGGAGTCGAGAGGTGAAGAGTGTATGTGTCTGTGTGTGTGTGTGCGTGTGTTTGTGCGTGTGTGAGTGTGTGTGTGTATGTCTGTGTGTCCGTTTGGCTTGCAGAGATAAGAATACGGCCGAGGCAAGAAGGCCCTGCCTGTCTTAAGGGGCGACTAATGGATAGGAGTCGAGAGGTGGAGAGCGTGTGCGTGTGCGTGTACGTGTGCGTGTGTGCGTGTGTGCCTGTGTGCGTGTGTTTGTCTGTGCGTGTGTGTGTTTGTTCGGCTCGCAGAGATGAGAATACGTCCGTGGCAAGAAGGCCCTGCCTGTCTTAAGAGGCGACTAATGGATAGGAATCGAGAGATGGAGAGTGTGTGCGTGTGGGTGTGCGTGTGCGTGTGTGCGTGTGTGCGTGTGTGTGTGTCCGTTCGGCTTGCAGAGATAAGAATGCGTTCGTGGCAAGAAGGCCCTGCCTGTCTTAAGAGGCGACTAATGGATAGGAGTCGAGAGGTGGAGAGTGTGCGTGTGCGTTTGCGTGTGTGCGTTTGTGCCTGTGTGCGTGTGTTTGTGTGTGCGTGTGTGGGTGTGTCCGGTCGGCTCGCTGAAATGAGAACACGGCCGTGGCAAGAAGGCCCTGCCTGTCGTAAGAGGCGACTAATGGGTGGAGTCGAGAGGTGAAGAGTGTATTTGTGTGTGTGTGCGTGTGTGCGTGTGTGTGTGCGTGTGTGCGTGTGAGTGTGTGTGTGTCGGTTCGGCTCGCAGAGATAAGAATACGGCCGAGGCAAGAAGGCCCTGCCTGTCTTAAGGGGCGACTAATGGATAGGAGTCGAGAGGTGGAGAGCGTGTGCGTGTGCGTGTACGTGTGCGTGTGTGCGTGTGTGCCTGTGTGCGTGTATTTGTCTGTGCGTGTGTGTGTGTCCGTTCGGCTCGCAGAGATGAGAATACGTCCGTGGCAAGAAGGCCCTGCCTGTCTTAAGAGGCGACTAATGGATAGGAATCGAGAGGTGAAGAGTGTATTTGTGTGTGTGTGCGTGTGTGCGTGTGTGTGTGCGTGTGTGCGTGTGAGTGTGTGTGTGTCCGTTCGGCTCGCAGAGATAAGAACACGGCCGTGGCAAGAAGTCCCTGCCTGTCGTAAGAGGCGTCTAATGAATAGGAGTCGAGAGGTGAAGAGTGTATGTGTCTGTGTGTGTGTGCGTGTGTTTGTGCGTGTGTAAGTGTGTGTGTGTATGTCTGTGTGTCCGTTTGGCTTGCAGAGATAAGAATACGAACGAGGCAAGAAGGCCCTGCCTGTCTTAAGGGGCGACTAATGGATAGGAGTCGAGAGGTGGAGAGCGTGTGCGTGTGCGTGTACGTGTGCGTGTGTGCGTGTGTGCCTGTGTGCGTGTATTTGTCTGTGCGTGTGTGTGTGTCCGTTCGGCTCGCAGAGATGAGAATACGTTCGTGGCAAGAAGGCCCTGCCTGTCTTAAGAGGCGACTAATGGATAGGAGTCGAGAGGTGGAGAGTGTGTGCGTGTGCGTTTGCGTGTGTGCGTTTGTGCCTGTGTGCGTGTGTTTGTGTGTGCGTGTGTGGGTGTGTCCCGTCGGCTCGCTGAAATGAGAACGCGGCCGTGGCAAGAAGGCCCTGCCTGTCGTAAGAGGCGACTAATGGGTAGGAGTCGAGAGGTGAAGAGGGTATGTGAGTGTGTGCGTGTGTGTGTTTGTGTGTGAGTGTGTGTGTGTCCGTTCGGCTCCCAGAGATAAGAATGCGTTCGTGGCAAAAAGGCCCTGCCTGTCTTAAGAGGCGACTAATGGATAGGAGTCGAGAGGTGGAGAGTGTGTGCGTGTGCGTTTGCGTGTGTGCGTTTGTGCCTGTGTGCGTGTGTTTGTGTGTGCGTGTGTGGGTGTGTGAGTGTGTGTGAGTGTGTGTGTGCGGTCGGCCCGCAGAGATAAGAACACACCGTGGCAAGTAGGCCCTGCCTGTCGTAAGAGGCGAGTAATAAGTGGGAGTCGAGAGGTGAAGAGTGTATATTTGGGTGCGTGTGTGCGTGTGTGTGTGCGTGTGTGAGTATGTGTGTGTGTCCCTTCGGCTCGCAGAGATAAGAAAACAGCCGTGGCAAGAAAGCGATGCAAATCGTACGGGGCGACTAATGGATAGGAGTCGAGAGGCGAAGAGTGTATGTGTGTGTGCGTCTGTGCGTGTGTGTGTGCGTGTGTGAGTATGTGTGTGTGTTAGTTCGGCTTGCAGAAAAAAGAACACGACCGAGGCAAGAAGGCCCTGCCTATCGTAAGAGGCGACTAATAGGTAGGAGTCGAGAGGTGAAGAGTGTATGTGTGTGTGCGTGTGTGTGTGCGTGTGTGAGTACGTGTGTGTGTCCGTTCGGCTTGCAGTGATAAGAACACGGCCAAGGCAAGAAGGCCCTGCCTGTCGTAACAGGCGACTAACAGGTAGGAGTCGAGAGGTGAAGAATGTATGTGTGTGTGCGTGTGTGCTTGTTTGTGTGTGTGTGAGTGTATGTGTGTGTGCGTGTGTGCGTGCGTGTGTGTGTATGGGTTTGTGAGTGTGTGTGTGTGTATGTGTGTGTGTCCCTTCGGCTCGCAGAGATAAGTAAACAGCCGTGGCAAGAAGGCGATGCAAATCGTACGGGGCGACTAATGGTTAGGAGTCGAGAGGTGAAGAGTGGGCGACTAATAGGTAGGAGTCGAGAGGTGAAGAGTGTATGTGTGTGGGTGCGTGTGTGCGTGTGTGTGTGCGTGTGTGAGTATGTGTGTGTGTCCGTTCGGCTTGCAGAGATAAGAACACGGCCGAGGCAAGAAGGCCCTGCCTGTCGTGAGAGACGACTAATAGGTAGGAACCGAGAGGTGAAGAATGTATGTGTGTGTGCGTGTGTGCGTGTTTGTGTGTGCGTGAGTGTATGTGTGTGTGCGTGTAAGTGGCGTGTGTGCGTGCTTGTCTGTGTGAGTGTGTGTGTGTGTCCGTTTGGCTCGCAGAGATAAGAATGCGTTCGTGGCAAAAATGCCCTGCCTGTCTTAAGAGGCGACTAATGGATAGAAGTCGAGAGGTGGAGAGTGTGTGCGTGTGAGTGTGCGTTTGCGTGGGTGCGTTTGTGCCTGTGTGCGTGTGTTTGTGTGTCCGTGTGTGTGTGTGTCCGGTCGGCTCGCTGAAATGAGAACATAACTGTGGCAAGAAGGCCCTGCCTGTCGTAAGAGGCGACTAATGGGTAGGAGTCGAGAGGTGAAGAGGGTATGTGTGTGTGCGTGTGTGCGTGTTTGTGTGTGCGTGAGTGTATGTGCGTGTGCGTGTAAGTGGCTTGTGTGCGTGCTTGTCTGTGTGAGTGTGTGTGTGTCCGTTTGGCTCGCAGAGATAAGAACACGGCCGTGGCAAGAAGTCCCTGCCTGTCGTAAGAGGCGTCTAATGAATAGGAGTCGAGAGGTGAAGAGTGTATGTGTCTGTGTGTGTGTGCGTGTGTTTGTGCGTGTGTAAGTGTGTGTGTGTATGTCTGTGTGTCCGTTTGGCTTGCAGAGATAAGAATACGGCCGAGGCAAGAAGGCCCTGCCTGTCTTAAGAGGCGACTAATAGATAGGAATCGAGAGGTGGAGAGTGTGTGCGTGTGGGTGTGCGTGTGTGCGTGTGTGCGTGTGTGCGTGTGTGCGTGTGTGCGTGTGTGCGTGTGTGTGTGTCCGTTCGGCTTGCAGAGATAAGAATGCGTTCGTGGCAAGAAGGCCCTGCCTGTCTTAAGAGGCGACTAATGGATAGGAGTCGAGAGGTGGAGAGTGTGTGCGTGTACGTGTGCGTGTGTGCGTGTGTGCCTGTGTGCGTGTGTTTGTCTGTGCGTGTGTGTGTGTCCGTTCGGCTCGCAGAGATGAGAATACGTCCGTGGCAAGAAGGCCCTGCCTGTCTTAAGAGGCGACTAATAGATAGGAATCGAGAGGTGGAGAGTGTGTGCGTGTGGGTGTGCGTGTGTGCGTGTGTGCGTGTGTGCGTGTGTGCGTGTGTGCGTGTGTGCGTGTGTGTGTGTCCGTTCGGCTTGCAGAGATAAGAATGCGTTCGTGGCAAGAAGGCCCTGCCTGTCTTAAGAGGCGACTAATGGATAGGAGTCGAGAGGTGGAGAGTGTGTGCGTGTGCGTTTGCGTGTGTGCGTTTGTGCCTGTGTGCGTGTGTTTGTGTGTGCGTGTGTGGGTGTGTCCGGTCGGCTCGCTGAAATGAGAACACGGCCGTGGCAAGAGGTCCCTGCCTGTCGTAAGAGGAGAATAATGGGTAGAAGTCGAGAGGTGAATAGTGTATGTGTGCTTGCGTGTGTGTGTTTGTGTGTGAGTGTGTGTGTGTGTCCGTTCGGCTCGCAGAGATAAGAATGCGTTCGTGGCAAGAAGGCCCTGCCTGTCTTAAGAGGCTACTAATGGATAGGAGTCGAGAGGTGGAGAGTGTGTGCGTGTGCGTTTGCGTGTGTGCGTTTGTGCCTGTGTGCGTGTGTTTGTGTGTGCGTGTGTGGGTGTGTGAGTGTGTGTGACTGTGTGTGTGCGGTCGGCCCCAGAGATAAGAACACAGCCGTGGCAAGAAGGCCCTGCCTGTCGTAAGAGGCGAGTAATAAGTAGAAGTCGAGAGGTGAAGAGTGTATGTACGTGTGTGCGTGTGTGCGTGTGTGTGTGCGTGTGTGAGTATGTGTGTGTGTTAGTTCGGCTTGCAGAAATAAGAACACGACTGAGGCAAGAAGGCCCTGCCTATCGTAAGAGGCGACTAATAGGTAGGAGTCGAGAGGTGAAGAGTGTATGTTTGGGTGCGTGTGTGCGTGTGTGTGTGCGTGTGTGAGTATGTGTGTGTGTTAGTTCGGCTTGCAGAGATAAAAACACGACCGAGGCAAGAAGGCCCTGCCTATCGTAAGAGGCGACTAATAGGTAGGAGTCGAGAGGTGAAGAGTGTATGTTTGTGTGCGTGTGTGCGTGTGTGTGTGCGTGTGTGAGTATGTGTGTGTGTCCGTTCGGCTCGCAGAGGTAAGAACACAGCCGTGGCAAGAAGGCCCTGCCTGTCGTAAGAGGCGAGTAATAAGTAGGAGTCGAGAGGTGAAGAGTGTATGTGTGTGTGTGCGTGTGTGCGTGTGTGTGTGCGTGTGTGAGTATGTGTGTGTGTTAGTTCGGCTTGCAGAAATAAGAACACGACCGAGGCAAGAAGGCCCTGCCTATCGTAAGAGGCGACTAATAGGTAGGAGTCGAGAGGTGAAGAGTGTATGTTTGTGTGCGTGTGTGCGTGTGTGTGTGCGTGTGTGAGTATGTGTGTGTGTCCGTTCAGCTTGCAGTGATAAGAACACGGCCAAGGCAAGAAGGCCCTGCCTATCGTAAGAGGCGACTAATAGGTAGGAGTCGAGAGTTGAAGAATGTATGTGTGTGTGCGTGTGTGCGTGTTTGTGTGTGTGTGAGTGTACGTGTGTGTGCGTGTGTGCGTGCGTGTGTGTGTGTGTGTTTGTGAGTGTGTGTGTGTACGTGTGTGTGTCCCTTCGGCTTGCAGAGATAAGAAAACAGCCGTGGCAAGAAGTCCCTGCCTGTCGTAAGAGGCGTCTAATGAATAGGAGTCGAGAGGTGAAGAGTGTATGTGTCTGTGTGTGTGTGCGTGTGTTTGTGCGTGTGTAAGTGTGTGTGTGTATGTCTGTGTGTCCGTTTGGCTTGCAGAGATAAGAATACGGCCGAGGCAAGAAGGCCCTGCCTGTCTTAAGGGGCGACTAATGGATAGGAGTCGAGAGGTGGAGAGCGTGTGCGTGTGCGTGTACGTGTGCGTGTGTGCGTGTGTGCCTGTGTGCGTGTATTTGTCTGTGCGTGTGTGTGTGTCCGTTCGGCTCGCAGAGATGAGAATACGTCCGTGGCAAGAAGGCCCTGCCTGTCTTAAGAAGCGACTAATGGATAGGAATCGAGAGGTGGAGAGTGTGTGCGTGTGGGTGTGCGTGTGCGTGTGTGCGTGTGTGCGTGTGTGCGTGTGTGTGTGTCCGTTCGGCTTGCAGAAATAAGAATGCGTTCGTGGCAAGAAGGCCCTGCCTGTCTTAAGAGGCGACTAATGGATAGGAGTCGAGAGGTGGAGAGTGTGTGCGTGTGCGTTTGCGTGTGTGCGTTTGTGCCTGTGTGCGTGTGTTTGTGTGTGCGTGTGTGGGTGTGTCCGGTCGGCTCGCTGAAATGAGAACGCGGCCGTGGCAAGAAGGCCCTGTCGTAAGAGGCGACTAATGGGTAGGAGTCGAGAGGTGAAGAGGGTATGTGAGTGTGTGCGTGTTTGTGTGTGCGTGAGTGTATGTGTGTGTGCGTGTAAGTGGCGTGTGTGCGTGCTTGTCTGTGTGAGTGTGTGTGTGTGTCCGTTCGGCTCGCAGAGATAAGAACACGGCCGTGGCAAGAAGTTCCTGCCTGTCGTAAGAGGCGTCTAATGAATAGGTGTTGAGAGGTGAAGAGTGTATGTGTCTGTGTGTGTGTGCGTGTGTTTGTGCGTGTGTGAGTGTGTGTATGTATGTCTGTGTGTCCGTTTGGCTTGCAGAGATAAGAATACGGCCGAGGCAAGAAGGCCCTGCCTGTCTTAAGGGGCGACTAATGGATAGGAGTCGAGAGGTGGAGAGCGTGTGCGTGTGCGTGTACGTGTGCGTGTGTGCGTGTGTGCCTGTGTGCGTGTGTTTGTCTGTGCGTGTGTGTGTGTCCGTTCGGCTCGCAGAGATGAGAATACGTCCGTGGCAAGAAGGCCCTGCCTGTCTTAAGAGGCGACTAATGGATAGGAATCGAGAGGTGGAGAGTGTGTGCGTGTGGGTGTGCGTGTGTGCGTTTGTGCGTGTGTGCGTGTGTGTGTGTCCGTTCGGCTTGCAGAGATAAGAATGCGTTCGTGGCAAGAAGGCCCTGCCTGTCTTAAGAGGCGACTAATGGATAGGAGTCGAGAGGTGGAGAGTGTGTGCGTGTGCGTTTGCGTGTGTGCGTTTGTGCCTGTGTGCGTGTGTTTGTGTGTGCGTGTGTGGGTGTGTCCGGTCGGCTCGCTGAAATGAGAACACGGCCGTGGCAAGAAGGCCCTGCCTGTCGTAAGAGGCGACTAATGGGTAGGAGTCGAGAGGTGAAGAGGGTATGTGAGTGTGTGCGTGTGTGTGTTTGTGTGTGAGTGTGTGTGTGTGTCCGTTCGGCTCGCAGAGATAAGAATGCGTTCGTGGCAAGAAGGCCCTGCCTGTCTTAAGAGGCGACTAATGGATAGGAGTCGAGAGGTGGAGAGTGTGTGCGTGTGCGTTTGCGTGTGTGCGTTTGTGCCTGTGTGCGTGTGTTTGTGTGTGCGTGTGTGGGTGTGTCCGGTCGGCTCGCTGAAATGAGAACACGGCCGTGGCAAGAGGTCCCTGCCTGTCGTAAGAGGAGAATAATGGGTAGAAGTCGAGAGGTGAATAGTGTATGTGTGCTTGCGTGTGTGTGTTTGTGTGTGAGTGTGTGTGTGTGTCCGTTCGGCTCGCAGAGATAAGAATGCGTTCGTGGCAAGAAGGCCCTGCCTGTCTTAAGAGGCTACTAATGGATAGGAGTCGAGAGGTGGAGAGTGTGTGCGTGTGCGTTTGCGTGTGTGCGTTTGTGCCTGTGTGCGTGTGTTTGTGTGTGCGTGTGTGGGTGTGTGAGTGTGTGTGACTGTGTGTGTGCGGTCGGCCCCAGAGATAAGAACACAGCCGTGGCAAGAAGGCCCTGCCTGTCGTAAGAGGCGAGTAATAAGTAGAAGTCGAGAGGTGAAGAGTGTATGTACGTGTGTGCGTGTGTGCGTGTGTGTGTGCGTGTGTGAGTATGTGTGTGTGTTAGTTCGGCTTGCAGAAATAAGAACACGACTGAGGCAAGAAGGCCCTGCCTATCGTAAGAGGCGACTAATAGGTAGGAGTCGAGAGGTGAAGAGTGTATGTTTGGGTGCGTGTGTGCGTGTGTGTGTGCGTGTGTGAGTATGTGTGTGTGTTAGTTCGGCTTGCAGAGATAAAAACACGACCGAGGCAAGAAGGCCCTGCCTATCGTAAGAGGCGACTAATAGGTAGGAGTCGAGAGGTGAAGAGTGTATGTTTGTGTGCGTGTGTGCGTGTGTGTGTGCGTGTGTGAGTATGTGTGTGTGTCCGTTCGGCTCGCAGAGGTAAGAACACAGCCGTGGCAAGAAGGCCCTGCCTGTCGTAAGAGGCGAGTAATAAGTAGGAGTCGAGAGGTGAAGAGTGTATGTGTGTGTGTGCGTGTGTGCGTGTGTGTGTGCGTGTGTGAGTATGTGTGTGTGTTAGTTCGGCTTGCAGAAATAAGAACACGACCGAGGCAAGAAGGCCCTGCCTATCGTAAGAGGCGACTAATAGGTAGGAGTCGAGAGGTGAAGAGTGTATGTTTGTGTGCGTGTGTGCGTGTGTGTGTGCGTGTGTGAGTATGTGTGTGTGTCCGTTCAGCTTGCAGTGATAAGAACACGGCCAAGGCAAGAAGGCCCTGCCTATCGTAAGAGGCGACTAATAGGTAGGAGTCGAGAGTTGAAGAATGTATGTGTGTGTGCGTGTGTGCGTGTTTGTGTGTGTGTGAGTGTACGTGTGTGTGCGTGTGTGCGTGCGTGTGTGTGTGTGTGTTTGTGAGTGTGTGTGTGTACGTGTGTGTGTCCCTTCGGCTTGCAGAGATAAGAAAACAGCCGTGGCAAGAAGTCCCTGCCTGTCGTAAGAGGCGTCTAATGAATAGGAGTCGAGAGGTGAAGAGTGTATGTGTCTGTGTGTGTGTGCGTGTGTTTGTGCGTGTGTAAGTGTGTGTGTGTATGTCTGTGTGTCCGTTTGGCTTGCAGAGATAAGAATACGGCCGAGGCAAGAAGGCCCTGCCTGTCTTAAGGGGCGACTAATGGATAGGAGTCGAGAGGTGGAGAGCGTGTGCGTGTGCGTGTACGTGTGCGTGTGTGCGTGTGTGCCTGTGTGCGTGTATTTGTCTGTGCGTGTGTGTGTGTCCGTTCGGCTCGCAGAGATGAGAATACGTCCGTGGCAAGAAGGCCCTGCCTGTCTTAAGAAGCGACTAATGGATAGGAATCGAGAGGTGGAGAGTGTGTGCGTGTGGGTGTGCGTGTGCGTGTGTGCGTGTGTGCGTGTGTGCGTGTGTGTGTGTCCGTTCGGCTTGCAGAAATAAGAATGCGTTCGTGGCAAGAAGGCCCTGCCTGTCTTAAGAGGCGACTAATGGATAGGAGTCGAGAGGTGGAGAGTGTGTGCGTGTGCGTTTGCGTGTGTGCGTTTGTGCCTGTGTGCGTGTGTTTGTGTGTGCGTGTGTGGGTGTGTCCGGTCGGCTCGCTGAAATGAGAACGCGGCCGTGGCAAGAAGGCCCTGTCGTAAGAGGCGACTAATGGGTAGGAGTCGAGAGGTGAAGAGGGTATGTGAGTGTGTGCGTGTTTGTGTGTGCGTGAGTGTATGTGTGTGTGCGTGTAAGTGGCGTGTGTGCGTGCTTGTCTGTGTGAGTGTGTGTGTGTGTCCGTTCGGCTCGCAGAGATAAGAACACGGCCGTGGCAAGAAGTTCCTGCCTGTCGTAAGAGGCGTCTAATGAATAGGTGTTGAGAGGTGAAGAGTGTATGTGTCTGTGTGTGTGTGCGTGTGTTTGTGCGTGTGTGAGTGTGTGTATGTATGTCTGTGTGTCCGTTTGGCTTGCAGAGATAAGAATACGGCCGAGGCAAGAAGGCCCTGCCTGTCTTAAGGGGCGACTAATGGATAGGAGTCGAGAGGTGGAGAGCGTGTGCGTGTGCGTGTACGTGTGCGTGTGTGCGTGTGTGCCTGTGTGCGTGTGTTTGTCTGTGCGTGTGTGTGTGTCCGTTCGGCTCGCAGAGATGAGAATACGTCCGTGGCAAGAAGGCCCTGCCTGTCTTAAGAGGCGACTAATGGATAGGAATCGAGAGGTGGAGAGTGTGTGCGTGTGGGTGTGCGTGTGTGCGTGTGTGCGTTTGTGCGTGTGTGCGTGTGTGTGTGTCCGTTCGGCTTGCAGAGATAAGAATGCGTTCGTGGCAAGAAGGCCCTGCCTGTCTTAAGAGGCGACTAATGGATAGGAGTCGAGAGGTGGAGAGTGTGTGCGTGTGCGTTTGCGTGTGTGCGTTTGTGCCTGTGTGCGTGTGTTTGTGTGTGCGTGTGTGGGTGTGTCCGGTCGGCTCGCTGAAATGAGAACACGGCCGTGGCAAGAAGGCCCTGCCTGTCGTAAGAGGCGACTAATGGGTAGGAGTCGAGAGGTGAAGAGGGTATGTGAGTGTGTGCGTGTGTGTGTTTGTGTGTGAGTGTGTGTGTGTGTCCGTTCGGCTCGCAGAGATAAGAATGCGTTCGTGGCAAGAAGGCCCTGCCTGTCTTAAGAGGCGACTAATGGATAGGAGTCGAGAGGTGGAGAGTGTGTGCGTGTGCGTTTGCGTGTGTGCGTTTGTGCCTGTGTGCGTGTGTTTGTGTGTGCGTGTGTGGGTGTGTCCGGTCGGCTCGCTGAAATGAGAACACGGCCGTGGCAAGAGGTCCCTGCCTGTCGTAAGAGGAGAATAATGGGTAGAAGTCGAGAGGTGAATAGTGTATGTGTGCTTGCGTGTGTGTGTTTGTGTGTGAGTGTGTGTGTGTGTCCGTTCGGCTCGCAGAGATAAGAATGCGTTCGTGGCAAGAAGGCCCTGCCTGTCTTAAGAGGCTACTAATGGATAGGAGTCGAGAGGTGGAAAGTGT
The DNA here is from genome assembly GCF_040954645.1 of Diabrotica undecimpunctata. Classification (NCBI taxonomy): domain Eukaryota; kingdom Metazoa; phylum Arthropoda; class Insecta; order Coleoptera; family Chrysomelidae; genus Diabrotica; species Diabrotica undecimpunctata. The sequence goes on along the minus strand of NW_027311890.1, from coordinate 1,317,150 downwards.
GTGCGTGTGCGTTTGCGTGTGTGCGTTTGTGCCTGTGTGCGTGTGTTTGTGTGTGCGTGTGTGGGTGTGTGAGTGTGTGTGAGTGTGTGTGTGCGGTCGACCCAGAGATAAGAACACAGCCGTGGCAAGAAGGCCCTGCCTGTCGTAAGAGGCGAGTAATAAGTAGAAGTCGAGAGGTGAAGAGTGTATGTGTGTGTGTGTGCGTGTGTGCGTGTGTGTGTGCGTGTGTGAGTATATGTGTGTGTCAGTTCGGCTTGCAGAAATAAGAACACGACTGAGGCAAGAAGGCCCTGCCTATCGTAAGAGGCGACTAATAGGTAGGAGTCGAGAGGTGAAGAGTGTATGTTTGGGTGCGTGTGTGCGTGTGTGTGTGCGTGTGTGAGTATGTGTGTGTGTCCCTTCGGCTCGCAGAGATAAGAAAACAGCCGTGGCAAGAAAGCGATGCAAATTGTACGGGGCGACTAATGGATAGGAGTCGAGAGGCGAAGAGTGGGCGACTAATAAGTAGGAGTCGAGAGGTGAAAAGTGTATGTGTGTGTGCGTGTGTGCGTGTGTGTGTGCGTGTGTGAGTATGTGTGTGTGTTAGTTCGGCTTGCAGAGATAAAAACACGACCGAGGCAAGAAGGCCCTGCCTATCGTAAGAGGCGACTAATAGGTAGGAGTCGAGAGGTGAAGAGTGTATGTTTGTGTGCGTGTGTGCGTGTGTGTGTGCGTGTGTGAGTATGTGTGTGTGTCCGTTCGGCTCGCAGAGGTAAGAACACAGCCGTGGCAAGAAGGCCCTGCCTGTCGTAAGAGGCGAGTAATAAGTAGGAGTCGAGAGGTGAAGAGTGTATGTGTGTGTGTGCGTGTGTGCGTGTGTGTGTGCGTGTGTGAGTATGTGTGTGTGTTAGTTCGGCTTGCAGAAATAAGAACACGACCGAGGCAAGAAGGCCCTGCCTATCGTAAGAGGCGACTAATAGGTAGGAGTCGAGAGGTGAAGAGTGTATGTTTGTGTGCGTGTGTGCGTGTGTGTGTGCGTGTGTGAGTATGTGTGTGTGTCCGTTCGGCTTGCAGTGATAAGAACACAGCCAAGGCAAGAAGGCCCTGCCTATCGTAAGAGGCGACTAATAGGTAGGAGTCGAGAGGTGAAGAATGTATGTGTGTGTGCGTGTGTGCGTGTTTGTGTGTGTGTGAGTGTACGTGTGTGTGCGTGTGTGCGTGCGTGTGTGTGTGTGTTTGTGCGTGTGTAAGTGTGTGTGTGTATGTCTGTGTGTCCGTTTGGCTTGCAGAGATAAGAATACGGCCGAGGCAAGAAGGCCCTGCCTGTCTTAAGGGGCGACTAATGGATAGGAGTCGAGAGGTGGAGAGCGTGTGCGTGTGCGTGTACGTGTGCGTGTGTGCGTGTGTGCCTGTGTGCGTGTATTTGTCTGTGCGTGTGTGTGTGTCCGTTCGGCTCGCAGAGATGAGAATACGTCCGTGGCAAGAAGGCCCTGCCTGTCTTAAGAGGCGACTAATGGATAGGAATCGAGAGGTGGAGAGTGTGTGCGTGTGGGTGTGCGTGTGCGTGTGTGCGTGTGTGTGTGTCCGTTCGGCTTGCAGAAATAAGAATGCGTTCGTGGCAAGAAGGCCCTGCCTGTCTTAAGAGGCGACTAATGGATAGGAGTCGAGAGGTGGAGAGTGTGTGCGTGTGCGTTTGCGTGTGTGCGTTTGTGCCTGTGTGCGTGTGTTTGTGTGTGCGTGTGTGGGTGTGTCCGGTCGGCTCGCTGAAATGAGAACGCGGCCGTGGCAAGAAGGTCCTGCCTGTCGTAAGAGGCGACTAATGGGTAGGAGTCGAGAGGTGAAGAGGGTATGTGAGTGTGTGCGTGTGTGTGTTTGTGTGTGAGTGTGTGTGTGTCCGTTCGGCTCCCAGAGATAAGAATGCGTTCGTGGCAAAAAGGCCCTGCCTGTCTTAAGAGGCGACTAATGGATAGGAGTCGAGAGGTGGAGAGTGTGTGCGTGTGCGTTTGCGTGTGTGCGTTTGTGCCTGTGTGCGTGTGTTTGTGTGTGCGTGTGTGGGTGTGTGAGTGTGTGTGAGTGTGTGTGTGCGGTCGGCCCGCAGAGATAAGAACACACCGTGGCAAGTAGGCCCTGCCTGTCGTAAGAGGCGAGTAATAAGTGGGAGTCGAGAGGTGAAGAGTGTATGTGTGTGTGTGCGTGTGTGCGTGTGTGTGTGCGTGTGTGAGTATGTGTGTGTGTTAGTTCGGCTTGCAGAAATAAGAACACGACTAAGGCAAGAAGGCCCTGCCTATCGTAAGAGGCGACTAATAGGTAGGAGTCGAGAGGTGAAGCGTGTATGTGTGTGTATGTGTGTGTGCGAGTGTGTGTGTGTGTGTGTCCGTTTGGCTCGCAGATATAAGAACACGTCCGTAGCAAGAAGGCCCTGACTGTCGTAAGAGGCGACTAATAGATAGGAGTCGAGAGGTGAAGAGTGTGTACGTGTACCTGTGCGTGCGTGTTTAAGTGTGTGTGTATGTGAGTGCGTGTGTGTGTGTGAGTGTGTGTGTGTCCGTTCGGCTCGCAGAGATAAGAACACGGCCGTGGTAAGAAGTCCCTGAATGTCGTAAGAGGCGACTAATGGGTAGGAGTCGAGAGGTGAAGCGTGTATGTGTGTGTATGTGTGTGTGTGCGAGTGTGTGTGTGTGTGTGTCCGTTTGGCTCGCAGATATAAGAACACGTCCGTAGCAAGAAGGCCCTGACTGTCGTAAGAGGCGACTAATGGATAGGAGTCGAGAGGTGAAGAGTGTGTACGTGTACCTGTGCGTGCGTGTTTAAGTGTGTGTGTATGTGAGTGTGTGAGTGTGTGTGAGTGTGTGTGTGTGCGGTCGGCTCGCACAGATAAGAACACAGCCGTGGCAAGAAGGCCCTGCCTGTCGTAAGAGGCGAGTAATAAGTAGGAGTCGAGAGGTGAAGAGTGTATGTGTGTGTGTGCGTGTGTGCGTGTGTGCGTGTGTGCGTGTGTGCGTGTGTGTGTGCGTGTGTGAGTATGTGTGTGTGTTAGTTCGGCTTTCAGAAATAAGATCACGACTGAGGCAAGAAGGCCCTTCCTATCGTAAGGGGCGACTAATAGGTAGGAGTCGAGAGGTAAAGAGTGTATGTTTGTGTGCGTGTGTGCGTGTGTGTGTGCGTGTGTGAGTATGTGTGTGTGTGTCCGTTCGGCTTGCAGTGATAAGAACACTTCCAAGGCAAGAAGGCCCTGCCTATCGTAAGAGGCGACTAATATGTAGGAGTCGAGAGGTGAAGAATGTATGTGTGTGTGCGTGTGTGCGTGTTTGTGTGTGTGTGAGTGTATGTGTGTGTGCGTGTGTGCGTGCGTGTGTGTGTGTGTGTTTGTGAGTGTGTGTTTATGTATGTGTGTGTGTCCTTTCGGCTCGCAGAGATAAGAAAACAGCCGTGGCAAGAATGCGATGCAAATCGTACGGGGAGACTAATGGATAGGAGTCGAGAGGCGATGAGTGGGCGACTAATAAGTAGGAGTCGAGAGGTGAAAAGTGTATGTTTGTGTGCGTGTGTGTGTGCGTGTGTGAGTATGTGTGTGTGTCCGTTCGGCTCGCAGAGGTAAGAACACAGCCGTGGCAAGAAGGCCCTGCCTGTCGTAAGAGGCGAGTAATAAGTAGGAGTCGAGAGGTGAAGAGTGTATGTGTGTGTGTGCGTGTGTGCGTGGCACACACGGCCGTGGCAAGAAGTCCCTGAATGTCGTAAGAGTCGACTAATGGGTAGGAGTCGAGAGGTGAAGCGTGTATGTGTGTGTGTGTGCGAGTGTATGTATGTGTGTCCGTTCGGCGTGCAGAGATAAGAATACGTCCGTGGCAAGAAGGCCCTGCCTGTCTTAAGAGGCGACTAATGGATAGGAGTCGAGAGGTGGAGAGTGTGTGCGTGTGCGTGTGCGTGTGCGTGTGCGTGGGTGCGTGTGTGTGTGTGCGTGTGTGCGTGCGTGTGTGTGTGAGTGTGTGTGTGAGTGTGTGTGTCTGTTCGGCACACAGAGATAAGAACTCGACTGTGGCAAGTAGTCCCTGCCTGTCGTAAGAGGCGAGTAATAAGTAGGAGTCGAGAGGTGAAGAGTGTATGTGTGTGTTCGTGTGTGCGTGGCACACACGGCCGTGGCAAGAAGTCCCTGTATGTCGTAAGAGGCGACTAATGGGTAGGAGTCGAAAGGTGAAGAGTGTATGTGTGTGTGTGTGCGTGTGTGCGTGTGTTTGTGCGTGTGTGAGTGTGTGTGTGTGCGTGTGTGCGTGCGTGCGTGTGTGTGTGTGTGTTTGTCCGCTCGGCTTCCAGAGATAGGAATACGGCCGGGGCAAGAAGGCCCTGCCTGTCTTAAGAGGCGGCTAATGGATAGGAGTCGAGAGGTGGAGAGTGTGTGCGTGTGCGTGTGCGTGTGCGTGTGCGTGTGCGTGTGCGTGGGTGCGTGTGTGTGTGCGTGTTTGCGGGCGTGTGTGTGTGAGTGTGTGTGTGTCCGTTCGGCTCGCAGAGATAAGAACACGGCCGTGGCAAGAAGTCCCTGAATGTCGTAAGAGGCGACTAATAGGTAGGAGTCGAGAGGTGAAGAGTGTATGTGTGTGTGCGTGTGTGCGTGTGTGTGTGCGTGTGTGAGTAGGTGTGTGTGTCCGTTCGGCTTGCAGTGATAAGAACACGGCCAAGGCAAGAAGGCCCTGCCTGTCGTAAGAGGCGACTAATAGGTAGGAGTCGAGAGGTGGAGACTGTGTGCGCGTACGTGTGCGTGTGCGTGTGTGCGTGTGTGCCTGTGTGCGTGTGTTTGTGTGTGCGTGTGTGTGTGTGTGTCCGTTCGGCTTGCAGAGATAAGAACACGGCCGTGGCAAGAAGTCCCTGCCGGTCGAAAGAGGAGAATAATGGGTAGTAGTCGAGAGGTGAAGAGTGTATGTGTGTGTGTGCGTGTGTGCGTGCGTGTTTAAGTGTGTGTATGTGAGTGTGTGAGTGTGTGTGAGTGTGTGTGTGTGCGGTCGGCTCGCAGAGATAAGAACACAGCCGTGGCAAGAAGGCCCTGCCTGTCGTAAGAGGCGAGTAATAAGTAGGAGTCGAGAGGTGAAGAGTGTATGTGTGTGTGTGTGTGCGTGTGTGCTTGCGTGTTTAAGTGTGTGTGTATGTGAGTGTGTGAGTGTGTGTGAGTGTGTGTATGTGAGGTCGGCTCGCAGAGATAAGAACACAGCCGTGGCAAGAAGGCCCTGCCTGTCGTAAGAGGCGAGTAATAAGTAGGAGTCGAGAGGTGAAGAGTGTATGTGTGTGTGTGCGTGTGTGCGTGTGTGTGTGCGTGTGTGTGTATGTGAGTGTGTGAGTGTGTGTGAGTGTGTGTATGTGAGGTCGGCTTGCAGTAATAAGAACACGACCGAGGCAAGAAGGCCCTGCCTATCGTAAGAGGCGACTAATAGGTAGGAGTCGAGAGGTGAAGAGTGTATGTGTGTGTGCGTGTGTGCGTGTGTGTGTGCGTGTGTGAGTAGGTGTGTGTGTCCGTTCGGCTTGCAGTGATATGAACACGGCCAAGGCAAGAAGGCCCTGCCTGTCGTAAGAGGCGACTAATAGGTAGGAGTCGAGAGGTGAAGAATGTATGTGTGTGTGCGTGTGTGCTTGTTTGTGTGTGTGTGAGTGTATGTGTGTGTGCGTGTGTGCGTGCGTGTGTGTGTATGTGTTTGTGAGTGTGTGTGTGTGTATGTGTGTGTGTCCCTTCGGCTCGCAGAGATAAGTAAACAGCCGTGGCAAGAAGGCGATGCAAATCGTACGGGGCGACTAATGGGTAGGAGTCGAGAGGTGAAGAGTGGGCACTAATAGGTAGTAGTCGAGAGGTGAAGGGTGTATGTGTGGGGGTGCGTGTGTGCGTGTGTGTGTGCGTGTGTGAGTATGTGTGTGTGTGTCCGTTCGGCTTGCAGAGATAAGAACACGGCCGAGGCAAGAAGGCCCTGCCTGTCGTGAGAGACGACTAATAGGTAGGAGTCGAGAGGTGAAGAATGTATGTGTGTGTGCGTGTGTGCGTGTTTGTGTGTGCGTGAGTGTATGTGTGTGTGCGTGTAACTGGCGTGTGTGCGTGCTTGTCTGTGTGAGTGTGTGTGTGTGTCCGTTCGGCTCGCAGAGATAAGAATGCGTTCGTGGCAAGAAGGCCCTGCCTGTCTTAAGAGGCGACTAATGGATAGAAGTCGAGAGGTGGAGAGTGTGTGCGTGTGCGTGTGCGTTTGCGTGGGTGCGTTTGTGCCTGTGTACGTGTGTTTGTGTGTCCGTGTGTGTGTGTGTCCGGTCGGCTCGCTGAAATGAGAACACAACCGTGGCAAGAAGGCCCTGCCTGTCGAAGAGGCGACTAATGGGTAGGAGTCGAGAGGTGAAGAGGGTATTTGTGTGTGTGTGCGTGTGTGTGTGCGTGTGTGTGTGTGAGTGTGTGTGTGTCCGTTCGGCTCGCAGAGATAAGAACACGGCCGTGGCAAGAAGTCCCTGCCTGTCGTAAGAGGCGTCTAATGAATAGGAGTCGAGAGGTGAAGAGTGTATGTGTCTGTGTGTGTGTGTGCGTGTGTTTGTGCGTGTGTGAGTGTGTGTGTGTATGTCTGTGTGTCCGTTTGGCTTGCAGAGATAAGAATACGGCCGAGGCAAGAAGGCCCTGCCTGTCTTAAGGGGCGACTAATGGATAGGAGTCGAGAGGTGGAGAGCGTGTGCGTGTGCGTGTACGTGTGCGTGTGTGCGTGTGTGCCTGTGTGCGTGTGTTTGTCTGTGCGTGTGTGTGTGTCCGTTCGGCTCGCAGAGATGAGAATACGTCCGTGGCAAGAAGGCCCTGCCTTTCTTAAGAGGCGACTAATGGATAGGAATCGAGAGGTGGAGAGTGTGTGCGTGTGGGTGTGCGTGTGCGTGTGTGCGTGTGTGCGTGTGTGTGTGTCCGTTCGGCTTGCAGAGATAAGAATGCGTTCGTGGCAAGAAGGCCCTGCCTGTCTTAAGAGGCGACTAATGGATAGGAGTCGAGAGGTGGAGAGTGTGTGCGTGTGCGTTTGCGTGTGTGCGTTTGTGCCTGTGTGCGTGTGTTTGTGTGTGCGTGTGTGGGTGTGTCCGGTCGGCTCGCTGAAATGAGAACACGGCCGTGGCAAGAAGGCCCTGCCTGTCGTAAGAGGCGACTAATGGGTAGGAGTCGAGAGGTGAAGAGGGTATGTGAGTGTGTGCGTGTGTGTGTTTGTGTGTGAGTGTGTGTGTGTCCGTTCGGCTCCCAGAGATAAGAATGCGTTCGTGGCAAAAAGGCCCTGCCTGTCTTAAGAGGCGACTAATGGATAGGAGTCGAGAGGTGGAGAGTGTGTGCGTGTGCGTTTGCGTGTGTGCGTTTGTGCCTGTGTGCGTGTGTTTGTGTGTGCGTGTGTGGGTGTGTGAGTGTGTGTGAGTGTGTGTGTGCGGTCGGCCCGCAGAGATAAGAACACACCGTGGCAAGTAGGCCCTGCCTGTCGTAAGAGGCGAGTAATAAGTGGGAGTCGAGAGGTGAAGAGTGTATGTGTGTGTGTGCGTGTGTGCGTGTGTGTGTGCGTGTGTGAGTATGTGTGTGTGTGTTAGTCCGGCTTGCAGAAATAAGAACACGACTGAGGCAAGAAGGCCCTGCCTATCGTAAGAGGCGACTAATAGGTAGGAGTCGAGAGGTGAAGCGTGTATGTGTGTGTATGTGTGTGTGCGAGTGTGTGTGTGTGTGTGTGTCCGTTTGGCTCGCAGATATAAGAACACGTCCGTAGCAAGAAGGCCCTGACTGTCGTAAGAGGCGACTAATAGATAGGAGTCGAGAGGTAAAGAGTGTGTACGTGTACCTGTGCGTGCGTGTTTAAGTGTGTGTGTATGTGAGTGCGTGTGTGTGTGTGAGTGTGTGTGTGTCCGTTCGGCTCGCAGAGATAAGAACACGGCCGTGGCAAGAAGTCCCTGAATGTCGTAAGAGGCGACTAATGGGTAGGAGTCGAGAGGTGAAGCGTGTATGTGTGTGTATGTGTGTGTGCGAGTGTGTGTGTGTGTGTGTCCGTTTGGCTCGCAGATATAAGAACACGTCCGTAGCAAGAAGGCCCTGACTGTCGTAAGAGGCGACTAATGTATAGGAGTCGAGAGGTGAAGAGTGTGTACGTGTACCTGTGCGTGCGTGTTTAAGTGTGTGTATATGTGAGTGTGTGAGTGTGTGTGAGTGTGTGTGTGTGCGGTCGGCTCGCACAGATAAGAACACAGCCGTGGCAAGAAGACCCTGCCTGTCGTAAGAGGCGAGTAATAAGTAGGAGTCGAGAGGTGAAGAGTGTATGTGTGTGTGTGCGTGTGTGCGTGTGTGCGTGTGTGCGTGTGTGCGTGTGTGTGTGCGTGTGTGAGTATGTGTGTGTGTTAGTTCGGCTTTCAGAAATAAGATCACGACTGAGGCAAGAAGGCCCTTCCTATCGTAAGGGGCGACTAATAGGTAGGAGTCGAGAGGTAAAGAGTGTATGTTTGTGTGCGTGTGTGCGTGTGTGTGTGCGTGTGTGAGTATGTGTGTGTGTGTCCGTTCGGCTTGCAGTGATAAGAACACTTCCAAGGCAAGAAGGCCCTGCCTATCGTAAGAGGCGACTAATATGTAGGAGTCGAGAGGTGAAGAATGTATGTGTGTGTGCGTGTGTGCGTGTTTGTGTGTGTGTGAGTGTATGTGTGTGTGCGTGTGTGCGTGCGTGTGTGTGTGTGTGTTTGTGAGTGTGTGTTTATGTATGTGTGTGTGTCCTTTCGGCTCGCAGAGATAAGAAAACAGCCGTGGCAAGAAAGCGATGCAAATCGTACGGGGAGACTAATGGATAGGAGTCGAGAGGCGATGAGTGGGCGACTAATAAGTAGGAGTCGAGAGGTGAAAAGTGTATGTTTGTGTGCGTGTGTGTGTGCGTGTGTGAGTATGTGTGTGTGTCCGTTCGGCTCGCAGAGGTAAGAACACAGCCGTGGCAAGAAGGCCCTGCCTGTCGTAAGAGGCGAGTAATAAGTAGGAGTCGAGAGGTGAAGAGTGTATATGTGTGTGTGCGTGTGTGCGTGGCACACACGGCCGTGGCAAGAAGTCCCTGAATGTCGTAAGAGTCGACTAATGGGTAGGAGTCGAGAGGTGAAGCGTGTATGTGTGTGTGTGTGCGAGTGTATGTATGTGTGTCCGTTCGGCGTGCAGAGATAAGAATACGTCCGTGGCAAGAAGGCCCTGCCTGTCTTAAGAGGCGACTAATGGATAGGAGTCGAGAGGTGGAGAGTGTGTGCGTGTGCGTGTGCGTGTGCGTATGTGCGTGTGTGTGTGTGCGTGTGTGTGTGAGTGTGTGTGTGAGTGTGTGTGTCTGTTCGGCACACAGAGATAAGAACTCGACTGTGGCAAGTAGTCCCTGCCTGTCGTAAGAGGCGAGTAATAAGTAGGAGTCGAGAGGTGAAGAGTGTATGTGTGTGTTCGTGTGTGCGTGGCACACACGGCCGTGGCAAGAAGTCCCTGAATGTCGTAAGAGGCGACTAATGGGTAGGAGTCGAAAGGTGAAGAGTGTATGTGTGTGTGTGTGCGTGTGTGCGTGTGTTTGTGCGTGTGTGAGTGTGTGTGTGTGCGTGTGTGCGTGCGTGCGTGTGTGTGTGTGTTTGTCCGCTCGGCTTCCAGAGATAGGAATACGGCCGGGGCAAGAAGGCCCTGCCTGTCTTAAGAGGCGGCTAATGGATAGGAGTCGAGAGGTGGAGAGTGCGTGCGTGTGCGTGTGCGTGTTTGCGGGCGTGTGTGTGTGAGTGTGTGTGTGTCCGTTCGGCTCGCAGAGATAAGAACACGGCCGTGGCAAGAAGTCCCTGAATGTCGTAAGAGGCGACTAATAGGTAGGAGTCGAGAGGTGAAGAGTGTATGTGTGTGTGCGTGTGTGCGTGTGTGTGTGCGTGTGTGAGTAGGTGTGTGTGTCCGTTCGGCTTGCAGTGATAAGAACACGGCCAAGGCAAGAAGGCCCTGCCTGTCGTAAGAGGCGAGTAATAAGTAGGAGTCGAGAGGTGAAGAGTGTATATGTGTGTGTGCGTGTGTGCGTGGCACACACGGCCGTGGCAAGAAGTCCCTGAATGTCGTAAGAGGCGACTAATAGGTAGGAGTCGAGAGGTGGAGACTGTGTGCGCGTAAGTGTGCGTGTGCGTGTGTGCGTGTGTGCCTGTGTGCGTGTGTTTGTGTGTGCGTGTGTGTGTGTGTCCGTTCGGCTTGCAGAGATAAGAACACGGCCGTGGCAAGAAGTCCCTGCCGGTCGAAAGAGGAGAATAATGGGTAGTAGTCGAGAGGTGAAGAGTGTATGTGTGTGTGTGTGCGTGTGTGCGTGCGTGTTTAAGTGTGTGTATGTGAGTGTGTGAGTGTGTGTGAGTGTGTGTGTGTGCGGTCGGCTCGCAGAGATAAGAACACAGCCGTGGCAAGAAGGCCCTGCCTGTCGTAAGAGGCGAGTAATAAGTAGGAGTCGAGAGGTGAAGAGTGTATGTGTGTGTGTGTGTGCGTGTGTGCTTGCGTGTTTAAGTGTGTGTGTATGTGAGTGTGTGAGTGTGTGTGAGTGTGTGTATGTGAGGTCGGCTCGCAGAGATAAGAACACAGCCGTGGCAAGAAGGCCCTGCCTGTCGTAAGAGGCGAGTAATAAGTAGGAGTCGAGAGGTGAAGAGTGTATGTGTGTGTGTGCGTGTGTGCGTGTGTGTGTGCGTGTGTGAGTATGTGTGTGTGTTAGTTCGGCTTGCAGAAATAAGAACACGACCGAGGCAAGAAGGCCCTGCCTATCGTAAGAGGCGACTAATAGGTAGGAGTCGAGAGGTGAAGAGTGTATGTGTGTGTGCGTGTGTGCGTGTGTGTGTGCGTGTGTGAGTAGGTGTGTGTGTCCGTTCGGCTTGCAGTGATAAGAACACGGCCAAGGCAAGAAGGCCCTGCCTGTCGTAAGAGGCGACTAATAGGTAGGAGTCGAGAGGTGAAGAATGTATGTGTGTGTGCGTTTGTGCTTGTTTGTGTGTGTGTGAGTGTATGTGTGTGTGCGTGTGTGCGTGCGTGTGTGTGTATGTGTTTGTGAGTGTGTGTGTGTATGTGTGTGTGTCCCTTCGGCTCGCAGAGATAAGTAAACAGCCGTGGCAAGAAGGCGATGCAAATCGTACGGGGCGACTAAAGGGTAGGAGTCGAGAGGTGAAGAGTGGGCGACTAATAGGTAGTAGTCGAGAGGTGAAGAGTGTATGTGTGTGGGTGCGTGTGTGCGTGTGTGTGTGCGTGTGTGAGTATGTGTGTGTGTGTCCGTTCGGCTTGCAGAGATAAGAACACGGCCGAGGCAAGAAGGCCCTCCCTGTCGTGAGAGACGACTAATAGGTAGGAGTCGAGAGGTGAAGAATGTATGTGTGTGTGCGTGTGTGCGTGTTTGTGTGTGCGTGAGTGTATGTGTGTGTGCGTGTAACTGGCGTGTGTGCGTGCTTGTCTGTGTGAGTGTGTGTGTGTGTCCGTTCGGCTCGCAGAGATAAGAATGCGTTCGTGGCAAGAAGGCCCTGCCTGTCTTAAGAGGCGACTAATGGATAGAAGTCGAGAGGTGGAGAGTGTGTGCGTGTGCGTGTGCGTTTGCGTGGGTGCGTTTGTGCCTGTGTGCGTGTGTTTGTGTGTCCGTGTGTGTGTGTGTCCGGTCGGCTCGCTGAAATGAGAACACAACCGTGGCAAGAAGGCCCTGCCTGTCGAAGAGGCGACTAATGGGTAGGAGTCGAGAGGTGAAGAGTGTATTTGTGTGTGTGTGCGTGTGTGCGTGTGTGTGTGCGTGTGTGTGTGTGAGTGTGTGTGTGTCCTTTCGGCTCGCAGAGATAAGAACACGGCCGTGGCAAGAAGTCCCTGCCTGTCGTAAGAGGCGTCTAATGAATAGGAGTCGAGAGGTGAAGAGTGTATGTGTCTGTGTGTGTGTGCGTGTGTTTGTGCGTGTGTAAGTGTGTGTGTGTATGTCTGTGTGTCCGTTTGGCTTGCAGAGATAAGAATACGGCCGAGGCAAGAAGGCCCTGCCTGTCTTAAGGGGCGACTAATGGATAGGAGTCGAGAGGTGGAGAGCGTGTGCGTGTGCGTGTACGTGTGCGTGTGTGCGTGTGTGCCTGTGTGCGTGTATTTGTCTGTGCGTGTGTGTGTGTCCGTTCGGCTCGCAGAGATGAGAATACGTCCGTGGCAAGAAGGCCCTGCTTGTCTTAAGAGGCGACTAATGGATTGGAATCGAGAGGTGGAGAGTGTGTGCGTGTGGGTGTGCGTGTGCGTGTGTGCGTGTGTGCGTGTGTGTGTGTCCGTTCGGCTTGCAGAAATAAGAATGCGTTCGTGGCAAGAAGGCCCTGCCTGTCTTAAGAGGCGACTAATGGATAGGAGTCGAGAGGTGGAGAGTGTGTGCGTGTGCGTTTGCGTGTGTGCGTTTGTGCCTGTGTGCGTGTGTTTGTGTGTGCGTGTGTGGGTGTGTGAGTGTGTGTGAGTGTGTGTGTGCGGTCGGCCCGCAGAGATAAGAACACACCGTGGCAAGTAGGCCCTGCCTGTCGTAAGAGGCGAGTAATAAGTGGGAGTCGAGAGGTGAAGAGTGTATGTGTGTGTGTGCGTGTGTGTGTGTGTGTGTGCGTGTGTGAGTATGTGTGTGTGTTAGTTCGGCTTGCAGAAATAAGAACACGACTGAGGCAAGAAGGCCCTGCCTATCGTAAGAGGCGACTAATAGGTAGGAGTCGAGAGGTGAAGAGTGTATATTTGGGTGCGTGTGTGCGTGTGTGTGTGCGTGTGTGAGTATGTGTGTGTGTGTCCCTTCGGCTCGCAGAGATAAGAAAACAGCCGTGGCAAGAAAGCGATGCAAATCGTACGGGGCGACTAATGGATAGGAGTCGAGAGGCGAAGAGTGGGCGACTAATAAGCAGGAGTCGAGAGGTGAAAAGTGTATGTGTGTGTGCGTGTGTGCGTGTGTGTGTGCGTGTGAGTATGTGTGTGTGTTAGTTCGGCTTGCAGAAAAAAGAACACGACCGAGGCAAGAAGGCCCTGCCTGTCGTAAGAGGCGACTAATAGGTAGGAGTCGAGAGGTGAAGAGTGTATGTGTGTGTGCGTGTGTGCGTGTGTGTGTGCGTGTGTGAGTAGGTGTGTGTGTCCGTTCGGCTTGCAGTGATAAGAACACGGCCAAGGCAAGAAGGCCCTGCCTGTCGTAAGAGGCGACTAATAGGTAGGAGTCGAGAGGTGAAGAATGTATGTGTGTGTGCGTGTGTGCTTGTTTGTGTGTGTGTGAGTGTATGTGTGTGTGCGTGTGTGCGTGCGTGTGTGTGTATGTGTTTGTGAGTGTGTGTGTGTGTATGTGTGTGTGTCCCTTCGGCTCGCAGAGATAAGTAAACAGCCGTGGCAAGAAGGCGATGCAAATCGTACGGGGCGACTAATGGTTAGGAGTCGAGAGGTGAAGAGTGGGCGACTAATAGGTAGGAGTCGAGAGGTGAAGAGTGTATGTGTGTGGGTGCGTGTGTGCGTGTGTGTGTGCGTGTGTGAGTATGTGTGTGTGTCCGTTCGGCTTGCAGAGATAAGAACACGGCCGAGGCAAGAAGGCCCTGCCTGTCGTGAGAGACGACTAATAGGTAGGAGTCGAGAGGTGGAGAATGTATGTGTGTGTGCGTGTGTGCGTGTTTGTGTGTGCGTGAGTGTATGTGTGTGTGCGTGTAAGTGGCGTGTGTGCGTGCTTGTCTGTGTGAGTGTGTGTGTGTGTCCGTTTGGCTCGCAGAGATAAGAATGCGTTCGTGGCAAGAATGCCCTGCCTGTCTTAAGAGGCGACTAATGGATAGAAGTCGAGAGGTGGAGAGTGTGTGCGTGTGCGTGTGCGTTTGCGTGGGTGCGTTTGTGCCTGTGTGCGTGTGTTTGTGTGTTCGTGTGTGTGTGTGTCCGGTCGGCTCGCTGAAATGAGAACATAACCGTGGCAAGAAGGCCCTGCCTGTCGTAAGAGGCGACTAATGGGTAGGAGTCGAGAGGTGAAGAGGGTATGTGTGTGTGCGTGTGTGTGTGTTTGTGTGTGCGTGAGTGTATGTGTGTGTGCGTGTGTGCGTGCTTGTCTGTGTGAGTGTGTGTGTGTGTCCGTTCGGCTCGCAGAGATAAGAACACGGCCGTGGCAAGAAGTCCCTGCCTGTCGTAAGAGGCGTCTAATGAATAGGTGTTGAGAGGTGAAGAGTGTATGTGTCTGTGTGTGTGTGTGCGTGTGTTTGTGCGTGTGTGAGTTTGTGTGTGTATGTCTGTGTGTCCGTTTGGCTTGCAGAGATAAGAATACGGCCGAGGCAAGAAGGCCCTGCCTGTCTTAAGGGGCGACTAATGGATAGGAGTCGAGAGGTGGAGAGCGTGTGCGTGTGCGTGTACGTGTGCGTGTGTGCGTGTGTGCCTGTGTGCGTGTGTTTGTCTGTGCGTGTGTGTGTGTCCGTTCGGCTCGCAGAGATGAGAATACGTCCGTGGCAAGAAGGCCCTGCCTGTCTTAAGAGGCGACTAATGGATAGGAATCGAGAGGTGGAGAGTGTGTGCGTGTGGGTGTGCGTGTGCGTGTGTGCGTGTGTGCGTGTGTGCGTGTGTGCGTGTGTGTGTCCGTTCGGCTTGCAGAGATAAGAATGCGTTCGTGGCAAGAAGGCCCTGCCTGTCTTAAGAGGCGACTAATGGATAGGAGTCGAGAGGTGGAGAGTGTGTGCGTGTGCGTTTGCGTGTGTGCGTTTGTGCCTGTGTGCGTGTGTTTGTGTGTGGGTGTGTCCGGTCGGCTCGCTGAAATGAGAACACGGCCGTGGCAAGAAGGCCCTGCCTGTCGTAAGAGGCGACTAATGGGTAGGAGTCGAGAGGTGAAGAGGGTATGTGAGTGTGTGCGTGTGTGTGTTTGTGTGTGAGTGTGTGTGTGTCCGTTCGGCTCGCAGAGATAAGAATGCGTTCGTGGCAAGAAGGCCCTGCCTGTCTTAAGAGGCGACTAATGGATAGGAGTCGAGAGGTGGAAAGTGTGTGCGTGTGCGTTTGCGTGTGTGCGTTTGTGCCTGTGTGCGTGTGTTTGTGTGTGCGTGTGTGGGTGTGTCCGGTCGGCTCGCTGAAATGAGAACACGGCCGTGGCAAGAGGTCCCTGCCTGTCGTAAGAGGAGAATAATGGGTAGAAGTCGAGAGGTGAATAGTGTATGTGTGCTTGCGTGTGTGTGTTTGTGTGTGAGTGTGTGTGTGTGTGTCCGTTCGGCTCGCAGAGATAAGAATGCGTTCGTGGCAAGAAGGCCCTGCCTGTCTTAAGAGGCTACTAATGGATAGGAGTCGAGAGGTGAAAAGTGTATGTGTGTGTGCGTGTGTGCGTGTGTGTGTGCGTGTGTGAGTATGTGTGTGTGTTAGTTCGGCTTGCAGAGATAAAAACACGACCGAGGCAAGAAGGCCCTGCCTATCGTAAGAGGCGACTAATAGGTTGGAGTCGAGAGGTGAAGAGTGTATGTTTGTGTGCGTGTGTGCGTGTGTGTGTGCGTGTGTGAGTATGTGTGTGTGTCCGTTCGGCTCGCAGAGGTAAGAACACCGCCGTGGCAAGAAGGCCCTGCCTGTCGTAAGAGGCGAGTAATAAGTAGGAGTCGAGAGGTGAAGAGTGTATGTGTGTGTGTGCGTGTGTGCGTGTGTGTGTGCGTGTGTGAGTATGTGTGTGTGTCCGTTCGGCTTGCAGAGATAAGAACACGGCCAAGGCAAGAAGGCCCTGCCTGTCGTGAGAGACGACTAATAGGTAGGAGTCGAGAGGTGAAGAATCTATGTGTGTGTGCGTATGTGCGTGTTTGTGTGTGTGTGAGTGTATGTGTGTGTGCTTGTGTGCGTGCGTGTGTGCGTGTGTGTGTGTGAGTGTGTGAGTGTGTGTGTATGTGTGTGTCCGTTCGGCTTGCAGAGATAAGAACACGGCCGTGGCAAGAAGTTCCTGCCTGTCGTAAGAGGAGAATAATGGGTAGGAGTTGCGAGGTGAAGAGTGTATGTGTGTGTGTGTGTGTGTGTGTGCGTACGTGTGTGAGAGTGTGTGTGAATGTGTGTGTGTGTCCGGTCGGCTCACAGAGATGAGAACACGGCCGTGGCAAGAAGGCTCTGCCTGTCGTAAGAGGCGACTAATGGGTAGGAGTCGAGAGGTGGAGAGTGTGTGCGTGTGCGTGTGCGTGTGCGTGTATGTGTGTGTGCGTCTGTGTGTGTATCCGTTCGGCTTGCAGAGATAAGAACACGGCCGTAGCAAGAAGTCCCTGCCTGTCGTAAGAGGAGAATAATGGGTAGGAGTCGAGAGGTGGAGAATGTATGTGTGTGTGCGTGTGTGCGTGTTTGTGTGTGCGTGAGTGTAGGCAAGAGGGAGATAAGAATGCGTTCGTGGCAAGAATGCCCTGCCTATCTTAAGAGGCGACTAATGGATAGAAGTCGAGAGGTGGAGAGTGTGTGCGTGTGCGTGTGCGTTTGCGTGGGTGCGTTTGTGCCTGTGTGCGTGTGTTTGTGTGTCCGTGTGTGTGTGTGTCCGGTCGGCTCGCTGAAATGAGAACATAACCGTGGCAAGAAGGCCCTGCCTGTCGTAAGAGGCGACTAATGGGTAGGAGTCGAGAGGTGAAGAGGGTATGTGTGTGTGCGTGTGTGCGTGTTTGTGTGTGCGTGAGTGTATGTGTGTGTGCGTGTGTGCGTGCTTGTCTGTGTGAGTGTGTGTGTGTGTCCGTTCGGCTCGCAGAGATAAGAACACGGCCGTGGCAAGAAGTCCCTGCCTGTCGTAAGAGGCGTCTAATGAATAGGTGTTGAGAGGTGAAGAGTGTATGTGTCTGTGTGTGTGTGTGCGTGTGTTTGTGCGTGTGTGAGTTTGTGTGTGTATGTCTGTGTGTCCGTTTGGCTTGCAGAGATAAGAATACGGCCGAGGCAAGAAGGCCCTGCCTGTCTTAAGGGGCGACTAATGGATAGGAGTCGAGAGGTGGAGAGCGTGTGCGTGTGCGTGTACGTGTGCGTGTGTGCGTGTGTGCCTGTGTGCGTGTGTTTGTCTGTGCGTGTGTGTGTGTCCGTTCGGCTCGCAGAGATGAGAATACGTCCGTGGCAAGAAGGCCCTGCCTGTCTTAAGAGGCGACTAATGGATAGGAATCGAGAGGTGGAGAGTGTGTGCGTGTGGGTGTGCGTGTGTGTGTGTGCGTGTGTGCGTGTGTGCGTGTGTGCGTGTGTGTGTGTCCGTTCGGCTTGCAGAGATAAGAATGCGTTCGTGGCAAGAAGGCCCTGCCTGTCTTAAGAGGCGACTAATGGATAGGAGTCGAGAGGTGGAGAGTGTGTGCGTGTGCGTTTGCGTGTGTGCGTTTGTGCCTGTGTGCGTGTGTTTGTGTGTGCGTGTGTGGGTGTGTCCGGTCGGCTCGCTGAAATGAGAACACGGCCGTGGCAAGAAGGCCCTGCCTGTCGTAAGAGGCGACTAATGGGTAGGAGTCGAGAGGTGAAGAGGGTATGTGAGTGTGTGCGTGTGTGTGTTTGTGTGTAAGTGTGTGTGTGTGTCCGTTCGACTCGCAGAGATAAGAATGCGTTCGTGGCAAGAAGGCCCTGCCTGTCTTAAGAGGCGACTAATGGATAGGAGTCGAGAGGTGGAGAGTGTGTGCGTGTGCGTTTGCGTGTGTGCGTTTGTGCCTGTGTGCGTGTGTTTGTGTGTGCGTGTGTGGGTGTGTCCGGTCGGCTCGCTGAAATGAGAACACGGCCGTGGCAAGAGGTCCCTGCCTGTCGTAAGGGGAGAATATTGGGTAGAAGTCGAGAGGTGAATAGTGTATGTGTGCTTGCGTGTGTGTGTTTGTGTGTGAGTGTGTGTGTGTGTCCGTTCGACTCGCAGAGATAAGAATGCGTTCGTGGCAAGAAGGCCCTGCCTGTCTTAAGAGGCTACTAATGGATAGGAGTCGAGAGGTGGAGAGTGTGTGCGTGTGCGTTTGCGTGTGTGCGTTTGTGCGTGTGTGCGTGTGTTTGTGTGTGCGTGTGTAGGTGTGTGAGTGTGTGTGACTGTGTGTGTGCGGTCGGCCCCAGAGATAAGAACACAGCCGTGGCAAGAAGGCCCTGCCTGTCGTAAGAGGCGAGTAATAAGTAGAAGTCGAGAGGTGAAGAGTGTATGTGTGTGTGTGCGTGTGTGCGTGTGTGTGTGCGTGTGTGAGTATGTGTGTGTGTTAGTTCGGCTTGCAGAAATAAGAACACGACTGAGGCAAGAAGGCCCTGCCTATCGTAAGAGGCGACTAATAGCTAGGAGTCGAGAGGTGAAGAGTGTATGTTTGGGTGCGTGTGTGCGTGTGTGTGTGCGTGTGTGAGTATGTGTGTGTGTCCCTTCGGCTCGCAGAGATAAGAAAACAGCCGTGGCAAGAAAGCGATGCAAATTGTACGGGGCGTCTAATGAATAGGTGTTGAGAGGTGAAGAGTGTATGTGTCTGTGTGTGTGTGTGTGCGTGTGTTTGTGCGTGTGTGAGTTTGTGTGTGTATGTCTGTGTGTCCGTTTGGCTTGCAGAGATAAGAATACGGCCGAGGCAAGAAGGCCCTGCCTGTCTTAAGGGGCGACTAATGGATAGGAGTCGAGAGGTGGAGAGCGTGTGCGTGTGCGTGTACGTGTGCGTGTGTGCGTGTGTGCCTGTGTGCGTGTGTTTGTCTGTGCGTGTGTGTGTGTCCGTTCGGCTCGCAGAGATGAGAATACGTCCGTGGCAAGAAGGCCCTGCCTGTCTTAAGAGGCGACTAATGGACAGGAATCGAGAGGTGGAGAGTGTGTGCGTGTGGGTGTGCGTGTGCGTGTGTGCGTGTGTGCGTGTGTGCGTGTGTGTGTGTCCGTTCGGCTTGCAGAGGTAAGAATGCGTTCGTGGCAAGAAGGCCCTGCCTGTCTTAAGAGGCGACTAATGGATAGGAGTCGAGAGGTGAAGAGTGTATGTGTGTGTGCGTGTGTGCGTGTGTGTGTGCGTGTGTGAGTAGGTGTGTGCGTGTGTGAGTATGTGTGTGTGTGTCCCTTCGGCTCGCAGAGATAAGAAAACAGCCGTGGCAAGAAAGCGATGCAAATCGTACGGGGCGACTAATGGATAGGAGTCGAGAGGCGAAGAGTGGGCGACTAATAAGCAGGAGTCGAGAGGTGAAAAGTGTATGTGTGTGTGCGTGTGTGCGTGTGTGTGTGCGTGTGAGTATGTGTGTGTGTTAGTTCGGCTTGCAGAAAAAAGAACACGACCGAGGCAAGAAGGCCCTGCCTGTCGTAAGAGGCGACTAATAGGTAGGAGTCGAGAGGTGAAGAGTGTATGTGTGTGTGCGTGTGTGCGTGTGTGTGTGCGTGTGTGAGTAGGTGTGTGTGTCCGTTCGGCTTGCAGTGATAAGAACACGGCCAAGGCAAGAAGGCCCTGCCTGTCGTAAGAGGCGACTAATAGGTAGGAGTCGAGAGGTGAAGAATGTATGTGTGTGTGCGTGTGTGCTTGTTTGTGTGTGTGTGAGTGTATGTGTGTGTGCGTGTGTGCGTGCGTGTGTGTGTATGTGTTTGTGAGTGTGTGTGTGTGTATGTGTGTGTGTCCCTTCGGCTCGCAGAGATAAGTAAACAGCCGTGGCAAGAAGGCGATGCAAATCGTACGGGGCGACTAATGGTTAGGAGTCGAGAGGTGAAGAGTGGGCGACTAATAGGTAGGAGTCGAGAGGTGAAGAGTGTATGTGTGTGGGTGCGTGTGTGCGTGTGTGTGTGCGTGTGTGAGTATGTGTGTGTGTCCGTTCGGCTTGCAGAGATAAGAACACGGCCGAGGCAAGAAGGCCCTGCCTGTCGTGAGAGACGACTAATAGGTAGGAGTCGAGAGGTGGAGAATGTATGTGTGTGTGCGTGTGTGCGTGTTTGTGTGTGCGTGAGTGTATGTGTGTGTGCGTGTAAGTGGCGTGTGTGCGTGCTTGTCTGTGTGAGTGTGTGTGTGTGTCCGTTTGGCTCGCAGAGATAAGAATGCGTTCGTGGCAAGAATGCCCTGCCTGTCTTAAGAGGCGACTAATGGATAGAAGTCGAGAGGTGGAGAGTGTGTGCGTGTGCGTGTGCGTTTGCGTGGGTGCGTTTGTGCCTGTGTGCGTGTGTTTGTGTGTTCGTGTGTGTGTGTGTCCGGTCGGCTCGCTGAAATGAGAACATAACCGTGGCAAGAAGGCCCTGCCTGTCGTAAGAGGCGACTAATGGGTAGGAGTCGAGAGGTGAAGAGGGTATGTGTGTGTGCGTGTGTGTGTGTTTGTGTGTGCGTGAGTGTATGTGTGTGTGCGTGTGTGCGTGCTTGTCTGTGTGAGTGTGTGTGTGTGTCCGTTCGGCTCGCAGAGATAAGAACACGGCCGTGGCAAGAAGTCCCTGCCTGTCGTAAGAGGCGTCTAATGAATAGGTGTTGAGAGGTGAAGAGTGTATGTGTCTGTGTGTGTGTGTGCGTGTG
This sequence comes from Diabrotica undecimpunctata, assembly GCF_040954645.1. Taxonomy (NCBI): domain Eukaryota; kingdom Metazoa; phylum Arthropoda; class Insecta; order Coleoptera; family Chrysomelidae; genus Diabrotica; species Diabrotica undecimpunctata. The sequence continues at coordinate 1,296,852 of NW_027311890.1, read as the reverse complement.
TTTGTGCGTGTGTGAGTTTGTGTGTGTATGTCTGTGTGTCCGTTTGGCTTGCAGAGATAAGAATACGGCCGAGGCAAGAAGGCCCTGCCTGTCTTAAGGGGCGACTAATGGATAGGAGTCGAGAGGTGGAGAGCGTGTGCGTGTGCGTGTACGTGTGCGTGTGTGCGTGTGTGCCTGTGTGCGTGTGTTTGTCTGTGCGTGTGTGTGTGTCCGTTCGGCTCGCAGAGATGAGAATACGTCCGTGGCAAGAAGGCCCTGCCTGTCTTAAGAGGCGACTAATGGATAGGAATCGAGAGGTGGAGAGTGTGTGCGTGTGGGTGTGCGTGTGCGTGTGTGCGTGTGTGCGTGTGTGCGTGTGTGCGTGTGTGTGTCCGTTCGGCTTGCAGAGATAAGAATGCGTTCGTGGCAAGAAGGCCCTGCCTGTCTTAAGAGGCGACTAATGGATAGGAGTCGAGAGGTGGAGAGTGTGTGCGTGTGCGTTTGCGTGTGTGCGTTTGTGCCTGTGTGCGTGTGTTTGTGTGTGGGTGTGTCCGGTCGGCTCGCTGAAATGAGAACACGGCCGTGGCAAGAAGGCCCTGCCTGTCGTAAGAGGCGACTAATGGGTAGGAGTCGAGAGGTGAAGAGGGTATGTGAGTGTGTGCGTGTGTGTGTTTGTGTGTGAGTGTGTGTGTGTCCGTTCGGCTCGCAGAGATAAGAATGCGTTCGTGGCAAGAAGGCCCTGCCTGTCTTAAGAGGCGACTAATGGATAGGAGTCGAGAGGTGGAAAGTGTGTGCGTGTGCGTTTGCGTGTGTGCGTTTGTGCCTGTGTGCGTGTGTTTGTGTGTGCGTGTGTGGGTGTGTCCGGTCGGCTCGCTGAAATGAGAACACGGCCGTGGCAAGAGGTCCCTGCCTGTCGTAAGAGGAGAATAATGGGTAGAAGTCGAGAGGTGAATAGTGTATGTGTGCTTGCGTGTGTGTGTTTGTGTGTGAGTGTGTGTGTGTGTGTCCGTTCGGCTCGCAGAGATAAGAATGCGTTCGTGGCAAGAAGGCCCTGCCTGTCTTAAGAGGCTACTAATGGATAGGAGTCGAGAGGTGAAAAGTGTATGTGTGTGTGCGTGTGTGCGTGTGTGTGTGCGTGTGTGAGTATGTGTGTGTGTTAGTTCGGCTTGCAGAGATAAAAACACGACCGAGGCAAGAAGGCCCTGCCTATCGTAAGAGGCGACTAATAGGTTGGAGTCGAGAGGTGAAGAGTGTATGTTTGTGTGCGTGTGTGCGTGTGTGTGTGCGTGTGTGAGTATGTGTGTGTGTCCGTTCGGCTCGCAGAGGTAAGAACACCGCCGTGGCAAGAAGGCCCTGCCTGTCGTAAGAGGCGAGTAATAAGTAGGAGTCGAGAGGTGAAGAGTGTATGTGTGTGTGTGCGTGTGTGCGTGTGTGTGTGCGTGTGTGAGTATGTGTGTGTGTCCGTTCGGCTTGCAGAGATAAGAACACGGCCAAGGCAAGAAGGCCCTGCCTGTCGTGAGAGACGACTAATAGGTAGGAGTCGAGAGGTGAAGAATCTATGTGTGTGTGCGTATGTGCGTGTTTGTGTGTGTGTGAGTGTATGTGTGTGTGCTTGTGTGCGTGCGTGTGTGCGTGTGTGTGTGTGAGTGTGTGAGTGTGTGTGTATGTGTGTGTCCGTTCGGCTTGCAGAGATAAGAACACGGCCGTGGCAAGAAGTTCCTGCCTGTCGTAAGAGGAGAATAATGGGTAGGAGTTGCGAGGTGAAGAGTGTATGTGTGTGTGTGTGTGTGTGTGTGCGTACGTGTGTGAGAGTGTGTGTGAATGTGTGTGTGTGTCCGGTCGGCTCACAGAGATGAGAACACGGCCGTGGCAAGAAGGCTCTGCCTGTCGTAAGAGGCGACTAATGGGTAGGAGTCGAGAGGTGGAGAGTGTGTGCGTGTGCGTGTGCGTGTGCGTGTATGTGTGTGTGCGTCTGTGTGTGTATCCGTTCGGCTTGCAGAGATAAGAACACGGCCGTAGCAAGAAGTCCCTGCCTGTCGTAAGAGGAGAATAATGGGTAGGAGTCGAGAGGTGGAGAATGTATGTGTGTGTGCGTGTGTGCGTGTTTGTGTGTGCGTGAGTGTAGGCAAGAGGGAGATAAGAATGCGTTCGTGGCAAGAATGCCCTGCCTATCTTAAGAGGCGACTAATGGATAGAAGTCGAGAGGTGGAGAGTGTGTGCGTGTGCGTGTGCGTTTGCGTGGGTGCGTTTGTGCCTGTGTGCGTGTGTTTGTGTGTCCGTGTGTGTGTGTGTCCGGTCGGCTCGCTGAAATGAGAACATAACCGTGGCAAGAAGGCCCTGCCTGTCGTAAGAGGCGACTAATGGGTAGGAGTCGAGAGGTGAAGAGGGTATGTGTGTGTGCGTGTGTGCGTGTTTGTGTGTGCGTGAGTGTATGTGTGTGTGCGTGTGTGCGTGCTTGTCTGTGTGAGTGTGTGTGTGTGTCCGTTCGGCTCGCAGAGATAAGAACACGGCCGTGGCAAGAAGTCCCTGCCTGTCGTAAGAGGCGTCTAATGAATAGGTGTTGAGAGGTGAAGAGTGTATGTGTCTGTGTGTGTGTGTGCGTGTGTTTGTGCGTGTGTGAGTTTGTGTGTGTATGTCTGTGTGTCCGTTTGGCTTGCAGAGATAAGAATACGGCCGAGGCAAGAAGGCCCTGTCTTAAGAGGCGACTAATGGATAGGAATCGAGAGGTGGAGAGTGTGTGCGTGTGGGTGTGCGTGTGTGTGTGTGCGTGTGTGCGTGTGTGCGTGTGTGCGTGTGTGTGTGTCCGTTCGGCTTGCAGAGATAAGAATGCGTTCGTGGCAAGAAGGCCCTGCCTGTCTTAAGAGGCGACTAATGGATAGGAGTCGAGAGGTGGAGAGTGTGTGCGTGTGCGTTTGCGTGTGTGCGTTTGTGCCTGTGTGCGTGTGTTTGTGTGTGCGTGTGTGGGTGTGTCCGGTCGGCTCGCTGAAATGAGAACACGGCCGTGGCAAGAAGGCCCTGCCTGTCGTAAGAGGCGACTAATGGGTAGGAGTCGAGAGGTGAAGAGGGTATGTGAGTGTGTGCGTGTGTGTGTTTGTGTGTAAGTGTGTGTGTGTGTCCGTTCGACTCGCAGAGATAAGAATGCGTTCGTGGCAAGAAGGCCCTGCCTGTCTTAAGAGGCGACTAATGGATAGGAGTCGAGAGGTGGAGAGTGTGTGCGTGTGCGTTTGCGTGTGTGCGTTTGTGCCTGTGTGCGTGTGTTTGTGTGTGCGTGTGTGGGTGTGTCCGGTCGGCTCGCTGAAATGAGAACACGGCCGTGGCAAGAGGTCCCTGCCTGTCGTAAGGGGAGAATATTGGGTAGAAGTCGAGAGGTGAATAGTGTATGTGTGCTTGCGTGTGTGTGTTTGTGTGTGAGTGTGTGTGTGTGTCCGTTCGACTCGCAGAGATAAGAATGCGTTCGTGGCAAGAAGGCCCTGCCTGTCTTAAGAGGCTACTAATGGATAGGAGTCGAGAGGTGGAGAGTGTGTGCGTGTGCGTTTGCGTGTGTGCGTTTGTGCGTGTGTGCGTGTGTTTGTGTGTGCGTGTGTAGGTGTGTGAGTGTGTGTGACTGTGTGTGTGCGGTCGGCCCCAGAGATAAGAACACAGCCGTGGCAAGAAGGCCCTGCCTGTCGTAAGAGGCGAGTAATAAGTAGAAGTCGAGAGGTGAAGAGTGTATGTGTGTGTGTGCGTGTGTGCGTGTGTGTGTGCGTGTGTGAGTATGTGTGTGTGTTAGTTCGGCTTGCAGAAATAAGAACACGACTGAGGCAAGAAGGCCCTGCCTATCGTAAGAGGCGACTAATAGCTAGGAGTCGAGAGGTGAAGAGTGTATGTTTGGGTGCGTGTGTGCGTGTGTGTGTGCGTGTGTGAGTATGTGTGTGTGTCCCTTCGGCTCGCAGAGATAAGAAAACAGCCGTGGCAAGAAAGCGATGCAAATTGTACGGGGCGTCTAATGAATAGGTGTTGAGAGGTGAAGAGTGTATGTGTCTGTGTGTGTGTGTGTGCGTGTGTTTGTGCGTGTGTGAGTTTGTGTGTGTATGTCTGTGTGTCCGTTTGGCTTGCAGAGATAAGAATACGGCCGAGGCAAGAAGGCCCTGCCTGTCTTAAGGGGCGACTAATGGATAGGAGTCGAGAGGTGGAGAGCGTGTGCGTGTGCGTGTACGTGTGCGTGTGTGCGTGTGTGCCTGTGTGCGTGTGTTTGTCTGTGCGTGTGTGTGTGTCCGTTCGGCTCGCAGAGATGAGAATACGTCCGTGGCAAGAAGGCCCTGCCTGTCTTAAGAGGCGACTAATGGACAGGAATCGAGAGGTGGAGAGTGTGTGCGTGTGGGTGTGCGTGTGCGTGTGTGCGTGTGTGCGTGTGTGCGTGTGTGTGTGTCCGTTCGGCTTGCAGAGGTAAGAATGCGTTCGTGGCAAGAAGGCCCTGCCTGTCTTAAGAGGCGACTAATGGATAGGAGTCGAGAGGTGGAGAGTGTGTGCGTGTGCGTTTGCGTGTGTGCGTTTGTGCCTGTGTGCGTGTGTTTGTGTGTGCGTGTGTGGGTGTGTCCGGTCGGCTCGCTGAAATGAGAACACGGCCGTGGCAAGAAGGCCCTGCCTGTCGTAAGAGGCGACTAATGGGTAGGAGTCGAGAGGTGAAGAGGGTATGTGAGTGTGTGCGTGTGTGTGTTTGTGTGTGAGTGTGTGTGTGTGTCCGTTCGGCTCGCAGAGATAAGAATGCGTTCGTGGCAAGAAGGCCCTGCCTGTCTTAAGAGGCGACTAATGGATAGGAGTCGAGAGGTGGAGAGTGTGTGCGTGTGCGTTTGCGTGTGTGCGTTTGTGCCTGTGTGCGTGTGTTTGTGTGTGCGTGTGTGGGTGTGTCCGGTCGGCTCGCTGAAATGAGAACACGGCCGTGGCAAGAGGTCCCTGCCTGTCGTAAGAGGAGAATAATGGGTAGAAGTCGAGAGGTGAATAGTGTATGTGTGCTTGCGTGTGTGTGTTTGTGTGTGAGTGTGTGTGTGTGTCCGTTCGGCTCGCAGAGATAAGAATGCGTTCGTGGCAAGAAGGCCCTGCCTGTCTTAAGAGGCTACTAATGGATAGGAGTCGAGAGGTGGAGAGTGTGTGCGTGTGCGTTTGCGTGTGTGCGTTTGTGCCTGTGTGCGTGTGTTTGTGTGTGCGTGTGTGGGTGTGTGAGTGTGTGTGAGTGTGTGTGTGCGGTCGGCCCCAGAGATAAGAACACAGCCGTGGCAAGAAGGCCCTGCCTGTCGTATGAGGCGAGTAATAAGTAGAAGTCGAGAGGTGAAGAGTGTATGTGTGTGTGTGCGTGTGTGCGTGTGTGTGTGCGTGTGTGAGTATGTGTGTGTGTCCCTTCGGCTCGCAGAGATAAGAAAACAGCCGTGGCAAGAAAGCGATGCAAATTGTACGGGGCGACTAATGGATAGGAGTCGAGAGGCGAAGAGTGGGCGACTAATAAGTAGGAGTCGAGAGGTGAAAAGTGTATGTGTGTGTGCGTGTGTGCGTGTGTGTGTGCGTGTGTGAGTATGTGTGTGTGTTAGTTCGGCTTGCAGAGATAAAAACACGACCGAGGCAAGAAGGCCCTGCCTATCGTAAGAGGCGACTAATAGGTAGGAGTCGAGAGGTGAAGAGTGTATGTTTGTGTGCGTGTGTGCGTGTGTGTGTGCGTGTGTGAGTATGTGTGTGTGTCCGTTCGGCTCGCAGAGGTAAGAACACAGCCGTGGCAAGAAGGCCCTGCCTGTCGTCAGAGGCGAGTAATAAGTAGGAGTCGAGAGGTGAAGAGTGTATGTGTGTGTGTGCGTGTGTGCGTGTGTATGTGCGTGTGTGAGTATGTGTGTGTGTTAGTTCGGCTTGCAGAAATAAGAACACGACTGAGGCAAGAAGGCCCTGCCTATCGTAAGAGGCGACTAATAGGTAGGAGTCGAGAGGTGAAGAGTGTATGTTTGGGTGCGTGTGTGCGTGTGTGTGTGCGTGTGTGAGTATGTGTGTGTGTCCCTTCGGCTCGCAGAGATAAGAAAACAGCCGTGGCAAGAAAGCGATGCAAATTGTACGGGGCGACTAATGGATAGGAGTCGAGAGGCGAAGAGTGGGCGACTAATAAGTAGGAGTCGAGAGGTGAAAAGTGTATGTGTGTGTGCGTGTGTGCGTGTGTGTGTGCGTGTGTGAGTATGTGTGTGTGTTAGTTCGGCTTGCAGAGATAAAAACACGACCGAGGCAAGAAGGCCCTGCCTATCGTAAGAGGCGACTAATAGGTAGGAGTCGAGAGGTGAAGAGTGTATGTTTGTGTGCGTGTGTGCGTGTGTGTGTGCGTGTGTGAGTATGTGTGTGTGTCCGTTCGGCTCGCAGAGGTAAGAACACAGCCGTGGCAAGAAGGCCCTGCCTGTCGTAAGAGGCGAGTAATAAGTAGGAGTCGAGAGGTGAAGAGTGTATGTGTGTGTGTGCGTGTGTGCGTGTGTATGTGCGTGTGTGAGTATGTGTGTGTGTTAGTTCGGCTTGCAGAAATAAGAACACGACCGAGGCAAGAAGGCCCTGCCTATCGTAAGAGGCGACTAATAGGTAGGAGTCGAGAGGTGAAGAGTGTATGTTTGTGTGCGTGTGTGCGTGTGTGTGTGCGTGTGTGAGTATGTGTGTGTGTCCGTTCGGCTTGCAGTGATAAGAACACGGCCAAGGCAAGAAGGCCCTGCCTATCGTAAGAGGCGACTAATAGGTAGGAGTCGAGAGGTGAAGAATGTATGTGTGTGTGCGTGTGTGCGTGTTTGTGTGTGTGTGAGTGTACGTGTGTGTGCGTGTGTGCGTGCGTGTGTGTGTGTGTTTGTGAGTGTGTGTGTGTACGTGTGTGTGTCCCTTCGGCTTGCAGAAATAAGAAAACAGCCGTGGCAAGAAGGCGATGCAAATCGTACGGGGCGACTAATGGGTAGGAGTCGAGAGGTGAAGAGTGGGCGACTAATAAGTAGGAGTCGAGAGGTGAAGAGTGTATGTGTGTGGGTGCGTGTGTGCGTGTGTGTGTGCGTGTGTGAGTATGTGTGTGTGTCCGTTCGGCTTGCAGAGATAAGAACACGGCCAAGGCAAGAAGGCCCTGCCTGTCGTGAGAGACGACTAATAGGTAGGAGTCGAGAGGTGAAGAATGTATGTGTGTGTGCGTATGTGCGTGTTTGTGTGTGTGTGAGTGTATGTGTGTGTGCGTGTGTGCGTGCGTGTGTGCGTGTGTGTGTGTGAGTGTGTGAGTGTGTGTGTATGTGTGTGTCCGTTCGGCTTGCAGAGATAAGAACACGGCCGTGGCAAGAAGTCCCTGCCTGTCGTAAGAGGAGAATAATGGGTAGGAGTTGAGAGGTGAAGAGTGTATGTGTGTATGTGTGTGTGTGTGCGTACGTGTGTGAGAGTGTGTGTGAATGTGCGTGTGTGTCCGGTCGGCTCACAGAGATGAGAACACGGCCGTGGCAAGAAGGCTCTGCCTGTCGTAAGAGGCGACTAATGGGTAGGAGTCGAGAGGTGGAGAGTGTGTGCGTGTGCGTGTGCGTGTGTGTGTGTGCGTCTGTGTGTGTATCCGTTCGGCTTGCAGAGATAAGAACACGGCCGTAGCAAGAAGTCCCTGCCTGTCGTAAGAGGAGAATAATGGGTAGGAGTCGAGAGGTGAAGAGTGTATGTGTGTGTGTGTGTGTGTGCGTACGTGTGTGAGAGCGTGTGTGAATGTGTGTGTGTGTCCGGTCGGCTCACAGAGATGAGAACACGGCCGTGGCAAGAAGGCTCTGCCTGTCGTGAGAGGCGACTAATGGGTAGGAGTCGAGAGGTGGAGAGTGTGTGCGTGTGCGTGTGCGTGTGCGTGTGTGTGTGTGCGTCTGTGTGTGTATCCGTTCGGCTTGCAGAGATAAGAACACGGCCGTGGCAAGAAGTCCCTGCCTGTCGTAAGAGGAGAATAATGGGTAGGTGTCGAGAGGTGAAGAGTGTATGTGTGTGTGTGTGCGTGTGTTCGTACGTGTGTGAGTGTGTGTGTGAATGTGTGTGTGTCAGGGTGTGTGTGTCCGTGCCGCTCGCAGAGATTAGAATACGGCCGAGGCAATAAGTCCATGCCTGTCTGTAAGATGCGACTAATGGGTAGGAGTCGAGAGCTGAAGAGTGTATTTGTGTGTGTGCGTGTGTGCGTGTGTGTGTGCGTGTGTGCGTGTGTGTGTGTGAGTGTGTGTGTGTCCGTTCGGCTCGCAGAGATAAGAACACGGCCGTGGCAAGAAGTCCCTGCCTGTCGTAAGAGGCGACTAATGAATGGGAGTCGAGAGGTGAAGAGTGTATGTGTCTTTGTGTGTGTGCGTGTGTTTGTGCGTGTGTGAGTATGTGTGTGTATGTATGTGTGTGTCTCCGTTTGGCTTGCAGAGATAAGAATACGGCCGAGGCAAGAAGGCCCTGCCTGTCTTAAGAGGCGACTAATGGATATTAGTCGAGAGGTGGAGAGTGTGTGCGTGTGCGTGTACGTGTGCGTGTGTGCGTGTGTGCCTGTGTGCGTGTGTTTGTGTGTGAGTGTGTGTGTGTCCGTTTGGCTCGCAGAGATAAGAACACGGCCGTGGCAAGAAGTCCCTGCCTGTCGTAAGAGGCGACTAATGAATGGGAGTCGAGAGGTGAAGAGTGTATGTGTCTTTGTGTGTGTGCGTGTGTTTGTGCGTGTGTGAGTATGTGTGTGTATGTGTGTGTGTGTGTCCGTTTGGCTCGCAGAGATAAGAATACGTCCGTGGCAAGAAGGCCCTGCCTGTCTTAAGAGGCGACTAATGGATAGGAATCGAGAGGTGGAGAATGTGTGCGTGTGTTTGTGTGTGCGTGTGTGTGTGTGTCCGTTTGGCTTGCAGAGATAAGAACACGGCCGTGGCAAGAAGTCCCTGCCTGTCGTAAGAGGCGACTAATGGGTAGGAGTGGAGACGTGAAGAGGGTACGTGAGTGTGTGCGTGTGTGGGTGTGTGTGTGTTTGTGCGTGTGTAAGTGTGTGTGTGTGTGTATGTTTGTGTGTGTCTATTCGGCTCGCAGAGATTAGAATACGGCCGAGGCAAGAAGGCCATGCCTGTCGAAAGAGGCGACTAATGGGTAGGAGTCGAGAGGTGAAGAGTGTATTTGTGTGTGTGTGTGTGCGTGTGTGTGCGTTTGTACGTGCGTGTGTGTGTGAGTGTGTGTGTGTCCGTTCGGCCTTCAGAGATAAGAATACGGCCGAGGCAAGAAGGCCCTGCCTGTCGTAAGTGGCGACTAATTGGTAGGAGTCGAGAGGTGAAGAGTGTATGTGTGTGTGTGTGTGTGCGTGTGTGCGTGTGTTTGTGCGTGTGTGAGTGTGTGTGTGTGCGTGTGTGCGTGCGTGCGTGTGTGTGTGTGTGTTTGTCCGCTCGGCTTCCAGAGATAGGAATACGGCCGGGGCAAGAAGGCCCTGCCTGTCTTAAGAGGCGGCTAATGGATAGGAGTCGAGAGGTGGAGAGTGTGTGCGTGTGCGTGTGCGTGTGCCTGTGCGTGTGCGTGGGTGCGTGTGTGTGCGTGTTTGCGGGCGTGTGTGTGTGAGTGTGTGTGTGTCCGTTCGGCTCGCAGAGATAAGAACACGGCCGTGGCAAGAAGTCCCTGAATGTCGTAAGAGGCGACTAATAGGTAGGAGTCGAGAGGTGAAGAGTGTATGTGTGTGTGCGTGTGTGCGTGTGTGTGTGCGTGTGTGAGTAGGTGTGTGTGTCCGTTCGGCTTGCAGTGATAAGAACACGGCCAAGGCAAGAAGGCCCTGCCTGTCGTAAGAGGCGACTAATAGGTAGGAGTCGAGAGGTGGAGACTGTGTGCGCGTACGTGTGCGTGTGCGTGTGTGCGTGTGTGCCTGTGTGCGTGTGTTTGTGTGTGCGTGTGTGTGTGTGTGTCCGTTCGGCTTGCAGAGATAAGAACACGGCCGTGGCAAGAAGTCCCTGCCGGTCGAAAGAGGAGAATAATAAGTAGTAGTCGAGAGGTGAAGAGTGTATGTGTGTGTGTGTGCGTGTGTGCGTGCGTGTTTAAGTGTGTGTGTATGTGAGTGTGTGAGTGTGTGTGAGTGTGTGTGTGTGCGGTCGGCTCGCAGAGATAAGAACACAGCCGTGGCCAGAAGGCCCTGCCTGTCGTAAGAGGCGAGTAATAAGTAGGAGTCGAGAGGTGAAGAGTGTATGTGTGTGTGTGTGTGTGCGTGTGTGCTTGCGTGTTTAAGTGTGTGTGTATGTGAGTGTGTGAGTGTGTGTGAGTGTGTGTATGTGAGGTCGGCTCGCAGAGATAAGAACACAGCCGTGGCAAGAAGGCAATGCCTGTCGTAAGAGGCGAGTAATAAGTAGGAGTCGAGAGGTGAAGAGTGTATGTGTGTGTGTGCGTGTGTGCGTGTGTGTGTGCGTGTGTGAGTATGTGTGTCTGTTAGTTCGGCTTGCAGAAATAAGAACACGACCGAGGCAAGAAGGCCCTGCCTATCGTAAGAGGCGACTAATAGGTAGGAGTCGAGAGGTGAAGAGTGTATGTGTGTGTGCGTGTGTGCGTGTGTGTGTGCGTGTGTGAGTAGGTGTGTGTGTCCGTTCGGCTTGCAGTGATAAGAACACGGCCAAGGCAAGAAGGCCCTGCCTGTCGTAAGAGGCGACTAATAGGTAGGAGTCGAGGGGTGAAGAATGTATGTGTGTGTGCGTGTGTGCTTGTTTGTGTGTGTGAGTGTATGTGTGTGTGCGTGTGTGCGTGCGTGTGTGTATGTGTTTGTGAGTGTGTGTGTGTGTATGTGTGTGTGTCCCTTCGGCTCGCAGAGATAAGTAAACAGCCGTGGCAAGGCGATGCAAATCGTACGGGGCGACTAATGGGTAGGAGTCGAGAGGTGAAGAGTGGGCGACTAATAGGTAGTAGTCGAGAGGTGAAGAGTGTATGTGTGTGGGTGCGTGTGTGCGTGTGTGTGTGCGTGTGTGAGTATGTGTGTGTGTGTCCGTTCGGCTTGCAGAGATAAGAACACGGCCGAGGCAAGAAGGCCCTGCCTGTCGTGAGAGACGACTTATAGGTAGGAGTCGAGAGGTGAAGAATGTATGTGTGTGTGCGTGTGTGCGTGTTTGTGTGTGCGTGAGTGTATGTGTGTGTGCGTGTAACTGGCGTGTGTGCGTGCTTGTCTGTGTGAGTGTGTGTGTGTGTCCGTTCGGCTCGCAGAGATAAGAATGCGTTCGTGGCAAGAAGGCCCTGCCTGTCTTAAGAGGCGACTAATGGATAGAAGTCGAGAGGTGGAGAGTGTGTGCGTGTGCGTGTGCGTTTGCGTGGGTGCGTTTGTGCCTGTGTGCGTGTGTTTGTGTGTCCGTGTGTGTGTGTGTCCGGTCGGCTCGCTGAAATGAGAACACAACCGTGGCAAGAAGGCCCTGCCTGTCGTAAGAGGCGACTAATGGGTAGGAGTCGAGAGGTGAAGAGGGTATGTGTGCGTGCGTGTGTGCGTGTGTGTGTGTGTGAGTGTGTGTGTACGTATGTGTGTGTCCGTTCGGCTCGCAGAGATTAGAATACGGCCGAGGCAAGAAGTCCCTGCCTGTCGTAAGAGGCGATTAATGGGTAGGAGTCGAGAGGTGAAGAGTGTATTTGTGTGTGTGTGCGTGTGTGCGTGTGTGTGTGCGTGTGTGTGTGTGAGTGTGTTTGTGTCCGTTCGGCTCGCAGAGATAAGAACACGGCCGTGGCAAGAAGTCCCTGCCTGTCGTAAGAGGCGTCTAATGAATAGGAGTCGAGAGGTGAAGAGTGTATGTGTCTGTGTGTGTGTGCGTGTGTTTGTGCGTGTGTGAGTGTGTGTGTGTATGTCTGTGTGTCCGTTTGGCTTGCAGAGATAAGAATACGGCCGAGGCAAGAAGGCCCTGCCTGTCTTAAGGGGCGACTAATGGATAGGAGTCGAGAGGTGGAGAGCGTGTTCGTGTGCGTGTACGTGTGCGTGTGTGCGTGTGTGCCTGTGTGCGTGTGTTTGTCTGTGCGTGTGTGTGTTTGTTCGGCTCGCAGAGATGAGAATACGTCCGTGGCAAGAAGGCCCTGCCTGTCTTAAGAGGCGACTAGTCATTCCAGCACTTTTGCACCGCTAGAAAAAAAGTTAGGAAACTAATAAGATTTTCTAACGGTGCGTTAGCTTTTTGTAATTGCGAGAGCACAACAATTACATATGTAGTCATTCCAGCACTTTTGCACCGCTAGAAAAAACGTTAGGAAACTAATAAGATTTTCTAACGGTGCGTTACCTTTTTGTAATTGCGAGAGCACAACAATTACATATGTAGTCATTCCAGCACTTTTGCACCGCTAGAAAAAAAGTTAGGAAAGTAATAAGATTTTCTAACGGTGCGTTACCTTTTTGTAATTGCGAGAGCACGACAATTATATATGTAGTCATTCCAGCACTTTTGCACCGCTAGAAAAAAAGTTAGGAAACTAATAAGATTTTCTAACATTGCGTTAGCTTTTTGTAATTGAGAGAGCACGACAATTACATATGTAATCATTCCGGCACTTTTGCACCGCTAGAAAAAAAGTTAGGAAACTAATAAGATTTTTTAACGGTGCGTTACCTTTTTGTAATTGCGAGAGCACAACGAGTACATATGTAGTCATTCCAGCACTTTTGCACCGCTAGAAAAAAAGTTAGGAAACTAATAAGATTTTCTAACGGTGCGTTACCTTTTTGTAATTGCGAGAGCACAACAATTACATATGTAGTCATTCCAGCACTTTTGCACCGCAAAAAAAAAGTTAGGAAACTAATCAGATTTTCTAACGGTGCGTTGACTTTTTAGAATTCTGAGAGCACAACAATTACATATGTAGTCATTCCAGCACTTTTGCACCGCTAGAAAAAAAGTTAGGAAACTAATAAGATTTTCTAACGGTGCGTTACCTTTTTGTAATTGCGAGAGCACAACGAGTACATATGTAGTCATTCCAGCACTTTTGCACCGCTAGAAAAAAAGTTAGGAAACTAATAAGATTTTCTAACATTGCGTTAGCTTGTTGTAATTGAGAGAGCACGACAATTACATATGTAATCATTCCGGCACTTTTGCACCGCTAGAAAAAAAGTTAGGAAATTAATAAGATTTTCTAACGGTGCGTAACCTTTTTGTAATTGCGAGAGCACAACAATTACATATGTAGTCATTCCAGCACTTTTGCACCGCAAAAAAAAAAGTTAGGAAACTAATCAGATTTTCTAACGGTGCGTTGACTTTTTAGAATTCTGAGAGCACAACAATTACATATGTAGTCATTCCAGCACTTTTGCACCGCTAGAAAAAAAGTTAGGAAACTAATAAGATTTTCTAACGGTGCGTTAGCTTTTTGTAATTGCGAGAGCACAACAATTACATATGTAGTCATTCCAGCACTTTTGCACCGCTAGAAAAAACGTTAGGAAACTAATAAGATTTTCTAACGGTGCGTTACCTTTTTGTAATTGCGAGAGCACAACAATTACATATGTAGTCATTCCAGCACTTTTGCACCGCTAGAAAAAAAGTTAGGAAAGTAATAAGATTTTCTAACGGTGCGTTACCTTTTTGTAATTGCGAGAGCACGACAATTATATATGTAGTGATTCCAGCACTTTTGCACCGCTAGAAAAAAAGTTAGGAAACTAATAAGATTTTCTAACATTGCGTTAGCTTTTTGTAATTGAGAGAGCACGACAATTACATATGTAATCATTCCGGCACTTTTGCACCGCTAGAAAAAAAGTTAGGAAATTAATAAGATTTTCTAACGGTGCGTTACCTTTTTGTAATTGCGAGAGCACAACGAGTACATATGTAGTCATTCCAGCACTTTTGCACCGCTAGAAAAAAAGTTAGGAAACTAATAAGATTTTCTAACGGTGCGTTACCTTTTTGTAATTGCGAGAGCACAACAATTACATATGTAGTCATTCCAGCACTTTTGCCCCGCTAGAAAAAAAGTTAGGAAAGTAATAAGATTTTCTAACGGTGCGTTACCTTTTTGTAATTGCGAGAGCACAACAATTACATATGTAGTCATTCCAGCATTTTTGCACTGCTAGAAAAAAAGTTAGGAAACTAATAAGATTTTCTAACGGTGCGTTACCTTTTTGTAATTGCGAGAGCACAACAATTACATATGTAGTCATTACAGCACTTTTGCACCGCTAGAAAAAAAGTTAGGAAACTAATGGGATTTTTTACCGGTGCGTTACCTTTTTGTAATTGCGAGAGCACGACAATTACATATGTAGTCATTCCGGCACTTTTGCACCGCTAGAAAAAAAGTTAGGAAACTAATGGGATTTTCTAACGGTGCGTTACCTTTTTGTAATTGCGAGAGCACAACATCTACATATCTAGTCATTCCAACACTTTTGCACCGCTAGAAAAAAAGTTAGGAAACTAATAAGGTTTTCTAACGGTGCGTTACCTTTTTGTAATTGCGAGAGCACGACAATTACATATGTAGTCATTCCAGCACTTTTGCCCCGCTAGAAAAAAAGTTAGGAAACTAATAAGATTTTCTAACGGTACGTTAGCTTTTTGTAATTGCGAGAGCACAACAATTACATATGTAGTCATTCCAGCACTTTTGCACCGCTAGGAAAAACGTTAGAAAACTAATAAGATTTTCTAACGGTGCGTTACCTTTTTGTAATTGCGAGAGCACAACGAGTACATATGTAGTCATTCCAGCACTTTTGCACCGCTAGAAAAAAAGTTAGGAAACTAATAAGATTTTCTAACGGTGCGTTACCTTTTTGTAATTGCGAGAGCACAACAATTACATATGTAGTCATTCCAGCACTTTTGCACTGCTAGAAAAAAAGTTAGGAAACTAATAAGATTTTCTAACGGTGCGTTACCTTTTTGTAATTGCGAGAGCACAACAATTACATATGTAGTCATTCCAGCACTTTTGCACCGCTAGAAAAAAAGTTAGGAAAGTAATAAGATTTTCTAACGGTGCGTTACCTTTTTGTAATTGCGAGAGCACAACAATTACATATGTAGTCATTCCAGCACTTTTGCACCGCTAGAAAAAAAGTTAGGAAAGTAATAAGATTTTCTAACGGTGCGTTACCTTTTTGTAATTGCGAGAGCACAACGAGTACATATGTAGTCATTCCAGCACTTTTGCCCCGCTAGAAAAAAAGTTAGGAAAGTAATAAGATTTTCTAACGGTGCGTTACCTTTTTGTAATTGCGAGAGGACGACAATTACATATGTAGTCATTCCAGCACTTTTGCACCGCTAGAAAAAAAGTTAGGAAACTAATAAGATTTTCTAACGGTGCGTTAGCTTTTTGTAATTGCGAGAGCACAACGAGTACATATGTAGTCATTCCAGCACTTTTGCACTGCTAGAAAAAAAGTTAGGAAAGTAATAAAATTTTCTAACGGTGCGTTACCTTTTTGTAATTGCGAGAGCACGACAATTACATATGTAGTCATTCCAGCACTTTTGCACCGCTAGGAAAAACGTTAGGAAACTAATAAGATTTTCTAACGGTGCGTTACCTTTTTGTAATTGCGAGAGCACGACAATTACATATGTAGTCATTCCAGCACTTTTGCACCGCTAGAAAAAAAGTTAGGAAACTAATGGGATTTTTTAACGGTGCGTTACCTTTTTGTAATTGCGAGAGCACGACAATTACATATGTAGTCATTCCGGCACTTTTGCACCGCTAGAAAAAAAGTTAGGAAATTAATAAGATTTTCTAACGGTGCGTTACCTTTTTGTAATTGCGAGAGGACGACAATTACATATGTAGTCATTCCAGCACTTTTGCACCGCTAGAAAAAAAGTTAGGAAACTAATGGGATTTTCTAACGGTGCGTTACCTTTTTGTAATTGCGAGAGCACAACATCTACATATCTAGTCATTCCAACACTTTTGCACCGCTAGAAAAAAAGTTAGGAAACTAATAAGATTTTCTAACGGTGCGTTACCTTTTTGTAATTGCGAGAGCACAACAATTACATATGTAGTCATTACAGCACTTTTGCACCGCTAGAAAAAAAGTTAGGAAACTAATGGGATTTTTTAACGGTGCGTTACCTTTTTGTAATTGCGAGAGCACGACAATTACATATGTAGTCATTCCGGCACTTTTGCACCGCTAGAAAAAAAGTTAGGAAACTAATGGGATTTTCTAACGGTGCGTTACCTTTTTGTAATTGCGAGAGCACAACAGTTACATATGTAGTCATTACAGCACTTTTGCACCGCTAGAAAAAAAGTTAGGAAACTAATGGGATTTTTTAACGGTGCGTTACCTTTTTGTAATTGCGAGAGCACAACAATTACATATGTAGTCATTCCAGCACTTTTGCACCGCTAGAAAAAAAGTTAGGAAAGTAATAAGATTTTCTAACGGTGCGTTACCTTTTTGTAATTGCGAGAGCACAACAATTACATATGTAGTCATTCCAGCATTTTTGCACTGCTAGAAAAAAAGTTAGGAAACTAATAAGATTTTCTAACGGTGCGTTACCTTTTTGTAATTGCGAGAGCACAACAGTTACATATGTAGTCATTACAGCACTTTTGCACCGCTAGAAAAAAAGTGAGGAAACTAATGGGATTTTTTAACGGTGCGTTATCTTTTTGTAATTGCGAGAGCACAACAATTACATATGTAGTCATTCCAGCACTTTTGCACCGCTAGGAAAAACGTTAGGAAACTAATAAGATTTTCTAACGGTGCGTTACCTTTTTGTAATTGCGAGAGCACAACGAGTACATATGTAGTCATTCCAGCACTTTTGCCCCGCTAGAAAAAAAGTTAGGAAAGTAATAAGATTTTCTAACGGTGCGTTACCTTTTTGTAATTGCGAGAGGACGACAATTACATATGTAGTCATTCCAGCACTTTTGCACCGCTAGAAAAAAAGTTAGGAAAGTAATAAGATTTTCTAACGGTGCGTTACCTTTTTGTAATTGCGAGAGCACAACAATTACATATGTAGTCATTCCAGCATTTTTGCACTGCTAGAAAAAAAGTTAGGAAACTAATAAGATTTTCTAACGGTGCGTTACCTTTTTGTAATTGCGAGAGCACAACAATTACATATGTAGTCATTACAGCACTTTTGCACCGCTAGAAAAAAAGTTAGGAAACTAATGGGATTTTTTAACGGTGCGTTACCTTTTTGTAATTGCGAGAGCACGACAATTACATATGTAGTCATTCCGGCACTTTTGCACCGCTAGAAAAAAAGTTAGGAAACTAATGGGATTTTCTAACGGTGCGTTACCTTTTTGTAATTGCGAGAGCACAACATCTACATATCTAGTCATTCCAACACTTTTGCACCGCTAGAAAAAAAGTTAGGAAACTAATAAGATTTTCTAACGGTGCGTTACCTTTTTGTAATTGCGAGAGCACGACAATTACATATGTAGTCATTCCAGCACTTTTGCACCGCTAGAAAAAAAGTTAGGAAACTAATAAGATTTTCTAACGGTGCGTTAGCTTTTTGTAATTGCGAGAGCACAACAATTACATATGTAGTCATTCCAGCACTTTTGCACCCCTAGAAAAAAAGTTAGGAAAGTAATAAGATTTTCTAACGGTGCGTTAGCTTTTTGTAATTGCGAGAGCACAACAATTACATATGTAATCATTCCAGCACTTTTGCACCGCTAGAAAAAAAGTTAGGAAACTAATAAGATTTTCTAACGGTGCGTTACCTTTTTGTAATTGCGAGAGCACAACAATTACATATGTAGTCATTCCAGCACTTTTGCACCCCTAGAAAAAAAGTTAGGAAAGTAATAAGATTTTCTAACGGTGCGTTAGCTTTTTGTAATTGCGAGAGCACAACAATTACATATGTAGTCATTCCAGCACTTTTGCACCCCTAGAAAAAAAGTTAGGAAAGTAATAAGATTTTCTAACGGTGCGTTAGCTTTTTGTAATTGCGAGAGCACAACAATTACATATGTAATCATTCCAGCACTTTTGCACCGCTAGAAAAAAAGTTAGGAAACTAATAAGATTTTCTAACGGTGCGTTACCTTTTTGTAATTGCGAGAGGACGACAATTACATATGTAGTCATTCCAGCACTTTTGCACCGCTAGAAAAAAAGTTAGGAAACTAATAAGATTTTCTAACGGTGCGTTAGCTTTTTGTAATTGCGAGAGCACAACGAGTACATATGTAGTCATTCCAGCACTTTTGCACTGCTAGAAAAAAAGTTAGGAAAGTAATAAGATTTTCTAACGGTGCGTTACCTTTTTGTAATTGCGAGAGCACGACAATTACATATGTAGTCATTCCAGCACTTTTGCACCGCTAGGAAAAACGTTAGGAAACTAATAAGATTTTCTAACGGTGCGTTACCTTTTTGTAATTGCGAGAGCACGACAATTACATATGTAGTCATTCCAGCACTTTTGCACCGCTAGGAAAAACGTTAGGAAACTAATAAGATTTTCTAACGGTGCGTTACCTTTTTGTAATTGCGAGAGCACAACAATTACATATGTAGTCATTCCAGCACTTTTGCACCGCTAGGAAAAACGTTAGGAAACTAATAAGATTTTCTAACGGTGCGTTACCTTTTTGTAATTGCGAGAGCACAACGAGTACATATGTAGTCATTCCAGCACTTTTGCACCGCTAGAAAAAAAGTTAGGAAACTAATAAGATTTTCTAACGGTGCGTTACGTTTTTGTAATTGCGAGAGCACAACAATTACATATGTAGTCATTCCAGCACTTTTGCACTGCTAGAAAAAAAGTTAGGAAACTAATAAGATTTTCTAACGGTGCGTTACCTTTTTGTAATTGCGAGAGCACAACGAGTACATATGTAGTCATTCCAGCACTTTTGCACTGCTAGAAAAAAAGTTAGGAAACTAATAAGATTTTCTAACGGTGCGTTACCTTTTTGTAATTGCGAGAGCACGACAATTACATATGTAGTCATTCCAGCACTTTTGCACCGCTAGGAAAAACGTTAGGAAACTAATAAGATTTTCTAACGGTGCGTTACCTTTTTGTAATTGCGAGAGGACGACAATTACATATGTAGTCATTCCAGCACTTTTGCACCGCTAGAAAAAAAGTTAGGAAACTAATGGGATTTTCTAACGGTGCGTTACCTTTTTGTAATTGCGAGAGCACAACATCTACATATCTAGTCATTCCAACACTTTTGCACCGCTAGAAAAAAAGTTAGGAAACTAATAAGATTTTCTAACGGTGCGTTACCTTTTTGTAATTGCGAGAGCACAACAATTACATATGTAGTCATTACAGCACTTTTGCACCGCTAGAAAAAAAGTTAGGAAACTAATGGGATTTTTTAACGGTGCGTTACCTTTTTGTAATTGCGAGAGCACGACAATTACATATGTAGTCATTCCGGCACTTTTGCACCGCTAGAAAAAAAGTTAGGAAACTAATGGGATTTTCTAACGGTGCGTTACCTTTTTGTAATTGCGAGAGCACAACAGTTACATATGTAGTCATTACAGCACTTTTGCACCGCTAGAAAAAAAGTTAGGAAACTAATGGGATTTTTTAACGGTGCGTTACCTTTTTGTAATTGCGAGAGCACAACAATTACATATGTAGTCATTCCAGCACTTTTGCACCGCTAGAAAAAAAGTTAGGAAACTAATAAGATTTTCTAACGGTGCGTTACCTTTTTGTAATTGCGAGAGCACGACAATTACATATGTAGTCATTCCAGCACTTTTGCACCGCTAGAAAAAAAGTTAGGAAAGTAATAAGATTTTCTAACGGTGCGTTACCTTTTTGTAATTGCGAGAGCACAACAATTACATATGTAGTCATTCCAGCATTTTTGCACTGCTAGAAAAAAAGTTAGGAAACTAATAAGATTTTCTAACGGTGCGTTACCTTTTTGTAATTGCGAGAGCACAACAGTTACATATGTAGTCATTACAGCACTTTTGCACCGCTAGAAAAAAAGTGAGGAAACTAATGGGATTTTTTAACGGTGCGTTACCTTTTTGTAATTGCGAGAGCACAACAATTACATATGTAGTCATTCCAGCACTTTTGCACCGCTAGGAAAAACGTTAGGAAACTAATAAGATTTTCTAACGGTGCGTTACCTTTTTGTAATTGCGAGAGCACAACGAGTACATATGTAGTCATTCCAGCACTTTTGCCCCGCTAGAAAAAAAGTTAGGAAAGTAATAAGATTTTCTAACGGTGCGTTACCTTTTTGTAATTGCGAGAGGACGACAATTACATATGTAGTCATTCCAGCACTTTTGCACCGCTAGAAAAAAAGTTAGGAAAGTAATAAGATTTTCTAACGGTGCGTTACCTTTTTGTAATTGCGAGAGCACAACAATTACATATGTAGTCATTCCAGCATTTTTGCACTGCTAGAAAAAAAGTTAGGAAACTAATAAGATTTTCTAACGGTGCGTTACCTTTTTGTAATTGCGAGAGCACAACAATTACATATGTAGTCATTACAGCACTTTTGCACCGCTAGAAAAAAAGTTAGGAAACTAATGGGATTTTTTAACGGTGCGTTACCTTTTTGTAATTGCGAGAGCACGACAATTACATATGTAGTCATTCCGGCACTTTTGCACCGCTAGAAAAAAAGTTAGGAAACTAATGGGATTTTCTAACGGTGCGTTACCTTTTTGTAATTGCGAGAGCACAACATCTACATATCTAGTCATTCCAACACTTTTGCACCGCTAGAAAAAAAGTTAGGAAACTAATAAGATTTTCTAACGGTGCGTTACCTTTTTGTAATTGCGAGAGCACGACAATTACATATGTAGTCATTCCAGCACTTTTGCACCGCTAGAAAAAAAGTTAGGAAACTAATAAGATTTTCTAACGGTGCGTTACCTTTTTGTAATTGCGAGAGCACAACAATTACATATGTAGTCATTCCAGCACTTTTGCACCCCTAGAAAAAAAGTTAGGAAAGTAATAAGATTTTCTAACGGTGCGTTAGCTTTTTGTAATTGCGAGAGCACAACAATTACATATGTAATCATTCCAGCACTTTTGCACCGCTAGAAAAAAAGTTAGGAAACTAATAAGATTTTCTAACGGTGCGTTACCTTTTTGTAATTGCGAGAGGACGACAATTACATATGTAGTCATTCCAGCACTTTTGCACCGCTAGAAAAAAAGTTAGGAAACTAATAAGATTTTCTAACGGTGCGTTAGCTTTTTGTAATTGCGAGAGCACAACGAGTACATATGTAGTCATTCCAGCACTTTTGCACTGCTAGAAAAAAAGTTAGGAAAGTAATAAGATTTTCTAACGGTGCGTTACCTTTTTGTAATTGCGAGAGCACGACAATTACATATGTAGTCATTCCAGCACTTTTGCACCGCTAGGAAAAACGTTAGGAAACTAATAAGATTTTCTAACGGTGCGTTACCTTTTTGTAATTGCGAGAGCACGACAATTACATATGTAGTCATTCCAGCACTTTTGCACCGCTAGGAAAAACGTTAGGAAACTAATAAGATTTTCTAACGGTGCGTTACCTTTTTGTAATTGCGAGAGCACAACGAGTACATATGTAGACATTCCAGCACTTTTGCACCGCTAGGAAAAACGTTAGGAAACTAATAAGATTTTCTAACGGTGCGTTACCTTTTTGTAATTGCGAGAGCACAACGAGTACATATGTAGTCATTCCAGCACTTTTGCACCGCTAGAAAAAAAGTTAGGAAACTAATAAGATTTTCTAACGGTGCGTTACCTTTTTGTAATTGCGAGAGCACAACAATTACATATGTAGTCATTCCAGCACTTTTGCACTGCTAGAAAAAAAGTTAGGAAACTAATAAGATTTTCTAACGGTGCGTTACCTTTTTGTAATTGCGAGAGCACAACGAGTACATATGTAGTCATTCCAGCACTTTTGCACTGCTAGAAAAAAAGTTAGGAAACTAATAAGATTTTCTAACGGTGCGTTACCTTTTTGTAATTGCGAGAGCACGACAATTACATATGTAGTCATTCCAGCACTTTTGCACCGCTAGGAAAAACGTTAGGAAACTAATAAGATTTTCTAACGGTGCGTTACCTTTTTGTAATTGCGAGAGCACAACAATTACATATGTAGTCATTCCAGCACTTTTGCACCGCTAGGAAAAACGTTAGGAAACTAATAAGATTTTCTAACGGTGCGTTACCTTTTTGTAATTGCGAGAGCACAACAATTACATATGTAGTCATTCCAGCACTTTTGCACCGCTAGAAAAAAAGTTAGGAAAGTAATAAGATTTTCTAACGGTGCGTTACCTTTTTGTAATTGCGAGAGCACAACGAGTACATATGTAGTCATTCCAGCACTTTTGCCCCGCTAGAAAAAAAGTTAGGAAAGTAATAAGATTTTCTAACGGTGCGTTACCTTTTTGTAATTGCGAGAGCACAACGAGTACATATGTAGTCATTCCAGCACTTTTGCCCCGCTAGAAAAAAAGTTAGGAAACTAATAAGATTTTCTAACGGTGCGTTACCTTTTTGTAATTGCGAGAGCACAACAATTACATATGTAGTCATTCCAGCACTTTTGCACTGCTAGAAAAAAAGTTAGGAAACTAATAAGATTTTCTAACGGTGCGTTACCTTTTTGTAATTGCGAGAGCACAACAATTACATATGTAGTCATTCCAGCACTTTTGCACTGCTAGAAAAAAAGTTAGGAAACTAATAAGATTTTCTAACGGTGCGTTACCTTTTTGTAATTGCGAGAGCACAACGAGTACATATGTAGTCATTCCAGCACTTTTGCACTGCTAGAAAAAAAGTTAGGAAAGTAATAAGATTTTCTAACGGTGCGTTACCTTTTTGTAATTGCGAGAGCACAACAATTACATATGTAGTCATTCCAGCACTTTTGCACCGCTAGGAAAAACGTTAGGAAACTAATAAGATTTTCTAACGGTGCGTTACCTTTTTGTAATTGCGAGAGCACAACAATTACATATGTAGTCATTCCAGCACTTTTGCACCGCTAGAAAAAAAGTTAGGAAACTAATAAGATTTTCTAACGGTGCGTTACCTTTTTGTAATTGCGAGAGGACGACAATTACATATGTAGTCATTCCAGCACTTTTGCACCGCTAGAAAAAAAGTTAGGAAACTAATGGGATTTTCTAACGGTGCGTTAGCTTTTTGTAATTGCGAGAGCACAACAATTACATATGTAATCATTCCAGCACTTTTGCACTGCTAGAAAAAAAGTTAGGAAACTAATAAGATTTTCTAACGGTGCGTTACCTTTTTGTAATTGCGAGAGCACAACGAGTACATATGTAGTCATTCCAGCACTTTTGCACTGCTAGAAAAAAAGTTAGGACAGTAATGAGATTTTCTAACGGTGCGTTACCTTTTTGTAATTGCGAGAGCACGACAATTACATATGTAGTCATTCCAGCACTTTTGCACCGCTAGGAAAAACGTTAGGAAACTAATAAGATTTTCTAACGGTGCGTTACCTTTTTGTAATTGCGAGAGCACAACAATTACATATGTAGTCATTCCAGCACTTTTGCACCGCTAGGAAAAACGTTAGGAAACTAATAAGATTTGCTAACGGTGCGTTACCTTTTTGTAATTGCGAGAACACAACGAGTACATATGTAGTCATTCCAGCACTTTTGCACTGCTAGAAAAAAAGTTAGGAAACTAATAAGATTTTCTAACGGTGCGTTACCTTTTTGTAATTGCGAGAGCACGACAATTACATATGTAGTCATTCCAGCACTTTTGCACTGCTAGAAAAAACGTTAGGAAAGTAATGAGATTTTCTAACGGTGCGTTACCTTTTTGTAATTGCGAGAGCACGACAATTACATATGTAGTCATTCCAGCACTTTTGCACCGCTAGGAAAAACGTTAGGAAACTAATAAGATTTTCTAACGGTGCGTTACCTTTTTGTAATTGCGAGATCACAACAATTACATATGTAGTCATTCCAGCACTTTTGCACCGCTAGGAAAAACGTTAGGAAACTAATAAGATTTTCTAACGGTGCGTTACCTTTTTGTAATTGCGAGATCACAACGAGTACATATCTAGTCATTCCAGCACTTTTGCACCGCTAGGAAAAACGTTAGGAAACTAATAAGATTTTCTAACGGTGCGTTAGCTTTTTGTAATTGCGAGAGCACAACAATTACATATGTAGTCATTCCAGCACTTTTGCACTGCTAGAAAAAAAGTTAGGAAACTAATAAGATTTTCTAACGGTGCGTTACCTTTTTGTAATTGCGAGAGCACAACGAGTACATATGTAGTCATTCCAGCACTTTTGCACCGCTAGAAAAAAAGTTAGGAAACTAATAAGATTTTCTAACGGTGCGTTACCTTTTTGTAATTGCGAGAGTACAACGAGTACATATGTAGTCATTCCAGCACTTTTGCACTGCTAGAAAAAAAGTTAGGAAAGTAATAAGATTTTCTAACGGTGCGTTACCTTTTTGTAATTGCGAGAGCACAACGAGTACATATGTAGTCATTCCAGCACTTTTGCACCGCTAGAAAAAAAGTTAGGAAAGTAATAAGATTTTCTAACGGTGCGTTACCTTTTTGTAATTGCGAGAGCACAACGAGTACATATGTAGTCATTCCAGCACTTTTGCACCGCTAGAAAAAAAGTTAGGAAAGTAATAAGATTTTCTAACGGTGCGTTACCTTTTTGTAATTGCGAGAGGACGACAATTACATATGTAGTCATTCCAGCACTTTTGCACCGCTAGAAAAAAAGTTAGGAAACTAATGGGATTTTCTAACGGTGCGTTAGCTTTTTGTAATTGCGAGAGCACAACAATTACATATGTAATCATTCCAGCACTTTTGCACTGCTAGAAAAAAAGTTAGGAAACTAATAAGATTTTCTAACGGTGCGTTACCTTTTTGTAATTGCGAGAGCACGACAATTACATATGTAGTCATTCCAGCACTTTTGCACCGCTAGGAAAAACGTTAGGAAACTAATAAGATTTTCTAACGGTGCGTTACCTTTTTGTAATTGCGAGAGCACAACAATTACATATGTAGTCATTCCAGCACTTTTGCACCGCTAGGAAAAACGTTAGGAAACTAATAAGATTTTCTAACGGTGCGTTACCTTTTTGTAATTGCGAGAGCACAACAATTACATATGTAGACATTCCAGCACTTTGCACCGCTAGGAAAAACGTTAGGAAACTAATAAGATTTTCTAACGGTGCGTTACCTTTTTGTAATTGCGAGAGCACAACGAGTACATATGTAGTCATTCCAGCACTTTTGCACTGCTAGAAAAGAAGTTAGGAAAGTAATAAGATTTTCTAACGGTGCGTTACCTTTTTGTAATTGCGAGAGCACGACAATTACATATGTAGTCATTCCAGCACTTTTGCACCGCTAGGAAAAACGTTAGGAAACTAATAAGATTTTCTAACGGTGCGTTACCTTTTTGTAATTGCGAGAGCACAACAATTACATATGTAGTCATTCCAGCACTTTTGCACCGCTAGGAAAAACGTTAGGAAACTAATAAGATTTTCTAACGGTGCGTTACCTTTTTGTAATTGCGAGAGCACAACAATTACATATGTAGACATTCCAGCACTTTGCACCGCTAGGAAAAACGTTAGGAAACTAATAAGATTTTCTAACGGTGCGTTACCTTTTTGTAATTGCGAGAGCACAACGAGTACATATGTAGTCATTCCAGCACTTTTGCACCGCTAGAAAAAAAGTTAGGAAACTAATAAGATTTTCTAACGGTGCGTTAGCTTTTTGTAATTGCGAGAGCACAACGAGTACATATGTAGTCATTCCAGCACTTTTGCACTGCTAGAAAAAAAGTTAGGAAACTAATAAGATTTTCTAACGGTGCGTTACCTTTTTGTAATTGCGAGAGCACAACGAGTACATATGTAGTCATTCCAGCACTTTTGCACTGCTAGAAAAAAAGTTAGGAAAGTAATAAGATTTTCTAACGGTGCGTTACCTTTTTGTAATTGCGAGAGCACGACAATTACATATGTAGTCATTCCAGCACTTTTGCACCGCTAGGAAAAACGTTAGGAAACTAATAAGATTTTCTAACGGTGCGTTACCTTTTTGTAATTGCGAGAGCAGAACGAGTACATATGTAGTCATTCCAGCACTTTTGCCCCGCTAGAAAAAAAGTTAGGAAAGTAATAAGATTTTCTAACGGTGCGTTACCTTTTTGTAATTGCGAGAGCAGAACGAGTACATATGTAGTCATTCCAGCACTTTTGCCCCGCTAGAAAAAAAGTTAGGAAAGTAATAAGATTTTCTAACGGTGCGTTACCTTTTTGTAATTGCGAGAGCACGACAATTACATATGTAGTCATTCCAGCACTTTTGCCCCGCTAGAAAAAAAGTTAGGAAACTAATAAGATTTTCTAACGGTACGTTAGCTTTTTGTAATTGCGAGAGCACAACAATTACATATGTAGTCATTCCAGCACTTTTGCACCGCTAGGAAAAACGTTAGGAAACTAATAAGATTTTCTAACGGTGCGTTACCTTTTTGTAATTGCGAGAGCACAACGAGTACATATGTAGTCATTCCAGCACTTTTGCACCGCTAGAAAAAAAGTTAGGAAACTAATAAGATTTTCTAACAGTGCGTTAGCTTTTTGTAATTGCGAGAGCACAACAATTACATATGTAGTCATTCCAGCACTTTTGCACTGCTAGAAAAAAAGTTAGGAAACTAATAAGATTTTCTAACGGTGCGTTACCTTTTTGTAATTGCGAGAGCACAACGAGTACATATGTAGTCATTCCAGCACTTTTGCACCGCTAGAAAAAAAGTTAGGAAACTAATAAGATTTTCTAACGGTGCGTTACCTTTTTGTAATTGCGAGAGCACAACGAGTACATATGTAGTCATTCCAGCACTTTTGCACTGCTAGAAAAAAAGTTAGGAAAGTAATAAGATTTTCTAACGGTGCGTTACCTTTTTGTAATTGCGAGAGCACAACGAGTACATATGTAGTCATTCCAGCACTTTTGCACCGCTAGAAAAAAAGTTAGGAAAGTAATAAGATTTTCTAACGGTGCGTTACCTTTTTGTAATTGCGAGAGCACAACGAGTACATATGTAGTCATTCCAGCACTTTTGCACCGCTAGAAAAAAAGTTAGGAAAGTAATAAGATTTTCTAACGGTGCGTTACCTTTTTGTAATTGCGAGAGGACGACAATTACATATGTAGTCATTCCAGCACTTTTGCACCGCTAGAAAAAAAGTTAGGAAACTAATGGGATTTTCTAACGGTGCGTTAGCTTTTTGTAATTGCGAGAGCACAACAATTACATATGTAATCATTCCAGCACTTTTGCACTGCTAGAAAAAAAGTTAGGAAACTAATAAGATTTTCTAACGGTGCGTTACCTTTTTGTAATTGCGAGAGCACAACGAGTACATATGTAGTCATTCCAGCACTTTTGCACTGCTAGAAAAGAAGTTAGGAAAGTAATAAGATTTTCTAACGGTGCGTTACCTTTTTGTAATTGCGAGAGCACGACAATTACATATGTAGTCATTCCAGCACTTTTGCACCGCTAGGAAAAACGTTAGGAAACTAATAAGATTTTCTAACGGTGCGTTACCTTTTTGTAATTGCGAGAGCACAACAATTACATATGTAGTCATTCCAGCACTTTTGCACCGCTAGGAAAAACGTTAGGAAACTAATAAGATTTTCTAACGGTGCGTTACCTTTTTGTAATTGCGAGAGCACAACAATTACATATGTAGTCATTCCAGCACTTTTGCACCGCTAGAAAAAAAGTTAGGAAAGTAATAAGATTTTCTAACGGTGCGTTACCTTTTTGTAATTGCGAGAGCACAACGAGTACATATGTAGTCATTCCAGCACTTTTGCCCCGCTAGAAAAAAAGTTAGGAAAGTAATAAGATTTTCTAACGGTGCGTTACCTTTTTGTAATTGCGAGAGCACAACGAGTACATATGTAGTCATTCCAGCACTTTTGCACTGCTAGAAAAGAAGTTAGGAAAGTAATAAGATTTTCTAACGGTGCGTTACCTTTTTGTAATTGCGAGAGGACGACAATTACATATGTAGTCATTCCAGCACTTTTGCACCGCTAGAAAAAAAGTTAGGAAACTAATGGGATTTTCTAACGGTGCGTTAGCTTTTTGTAATTGCGAGAGCACAACAATTACATATGTAATCATTCCAGCACTTTTGCACTGCTAGAAAAAAAGTTAGGAAACTAATAAGATTTTCTAACGGTGCGTTACCTTTTTGTAATTGCGAGAGCACAACGAGTACATATGTAGTCATTCCAGCACTTTTGCACCGCTAGAAAAAAAGTTAGGAAACTAATGGGATTTTCTAACGGTGCGTTAGCTTTTTGTAATTGCGAGAGCACAACAATTACATATGTAATCATTCCAGCACTTTTGCACTGCTAGAAAAAAAGTTAGGAAACTAATAAGATTTTCTAACAGTGCGTTACCTTTTTGTAATTGCGAGAGCACAACGAGTACATATGTAGTCCTTCCAGCACTTTTGCACTGCTAGAAAAGAAGTTAGGAAAGTAATAAGATTTTCTAACGGTGCGTTACCTTTTTGTAATTGCGAGAGCACGACAATTACATATGTAGTCATTCCAGCACTTTTGCACCGCTAGGAAAAACGTTAGGAAACTAATAAGATTTTCTAACGGTGCGTTACCTTTTTGTAATTGCGAGAGCACGACAATTACATATGTAGTCATTCCAGCACTTTTGCACCGCTAGGAAAAACGTTAGGAAACTAATAAGATTTTCTAACGGTGCGTTACCTTTTTGTAATTGCGAGAGCACAACAATTACATATGTAGACATTCCAGCACTTTGCACCGCTAGGAAAAACGTTAGGAAACTAATAAGATTTTCTAACGGTGCGTTACCTTTTTGTAATTGCGAGAGCACAACGAGTACATATGTAGTCATTCCAGCACTTTTGCACCGCTAGAAAAAAAGTTAGGAAACTAATAAGATTTTCTAACGGTGCGTTAGCTTTTTGTAATTGCGAGAGCACAACAATTACATATGTAGTCATTCCAGCACTTTTGCACTGCTAGAAAAAAAGTTAGGAAACTAATAAGATTTTCTAACGGTGCGTTACCTTTTTGTAATTGCGAGAGCACAACGAGTACATATGTAGTCATTCCAGCACTTTTGCACTGCTAGGAAAAACGTTAGAAAACTAATAAGATTTTCTAACGGTGCGTTAGCTTTTTGTAATTGCGAGAGCACAACGAGTACATATGTAGTCATTCCAGCACTTTTGCACCGCTAGAAAAAAAGTTAGGAAACTAATAAGATTTTCTAACAGTGCGTTAGCTTTTTGTAATTGCGAGAGCACAACGAGTACATATGTAGTCATTCCAGCACTTTTGCACCGCTAGAAAAAAAGTTAGGAAAGTAATAAGATTTTCTAACGGTGCGTTACCTTTTTGTAATTGCGAGAGCACAACGAGTACATATGTAGTCATTCCAGCACTTTTGCACCGCTAGAAAAAAAGTTAGGAAAGTAATAAGATTTTCTAACGGTGCGTTACCTTTTTGTAATTGCGAGAGCACAACGAGTACATATGTAGTCATTCCAGCACTTTTGCACCGCTAGAAAAAAAGTTAGGAAAGTAATAAGATTTTCTAACGGTGCGTTACCTTTTTGTAATTGCGAGAGCACAACGAGTACATATGTAGTCATTCCAGCACTTTTGCACCGCTAGAAAAAAAGTTAGGAAAGTAATAAGATTTTCTAACGGTGCGTTACCTTTTTGTAATTGCGAGAGCACAACGAGTACATATGTAGTCATTCCAGCACTTTTGCACCGCTAGAAAAAAAGTTAGGAAAGTAATAAGATTTTCTAACGGTGCGTTACCTTTTTGTAATTGCGAGAGGACGACAATTACATATGTAGTCATTCCAGCACTTTTGCACCGCTAGAAAAAAAGTTAGGAAACTAATGGGATTTTCTAACGGTGCGTTAGCTTTTTGTAATTGCGAGAGCACAACAATTACATATGTAGTCATTCCAGCACTTTTGCACCGCTAGGAAAAACGTTAGGAAACTAATAAGATTTTCTAACGGTGCGTTACCTTTTTGTAATTGCGAGAGAACAACAATTACATATGTAGTCATTCCAGCACTTTTGCACCGCTAGAAAAAAAGTTAGGAAAGTAATAAGATTTTCTAACGGTGCGTTACCTTTTTGTAATTGCGAGAGCACAACGAGTACATATGTAGTCATTCCAGCACTTTTGCCCCGCTAGAAAAAAAGTTAGGAAAGTAATAAGATTTTCTAACGGTGCGTTACCTTTTTGTAATTGCGAGAGCACAACGAGTACATATGTAGTCATTCCAGCACTTTTGCCCCGCTAGAAAAAAAGTTAGGAAAGTAATAAGATTTTCTAACGGTGCGTTACCTTTTTGTAATTGCGAGAGCACAACGAGTACATATGTAGTCATTCCAGCACTTTTGCCCCGCTAGAAAAAAAGTTAGGAAAGTAATAAGATTTTCTAACGGTACGTTAGCTTTTTGTAATTGCGAGAGCACAACAATTACATATGTAGTCATTCCAGCACTTTTGCACCGCTAGAAAAAAAGTTAGGAAACTAATAAGATTTTCTAACGGTGCGTTACCTTTTTGTAATTGCGAGAGCACAACGAGTACATATGTAGTCATTCCAGCACTTTTGCACCGCTAGAAAAAAAGTTAGGAAACTAATAAGATTTTCTAACAGTGCGTTAGCTTTTTGTAATTGCGAGAGCACAACGAGTACATATGTAGTCATTCCAGCACTTTTGCACCGCTAGAAAAAAAGTTAGGAAACTAATAAGATTTTCTAACGGTGCGTTAGCTTTTTGTAATTGCGAGAGCACAACAATTACATATGTAGTCATTCCAGCACTTTTGCACTGCTAGAAAAAAAGTTAGGAAACTAATAAGATTTTCTAACGGTGCGTTACCTTTTTGTAATTGCGAGAGCACAACGAGTACATATGTAGTCATTCCAGCACTTTTGCACTGCTAGAAAAAAAGTTAGGAAAGTAGTAAGATTTTCTAACGGTGCGTTACCTTTTTGTAATTGCGAGAGCACAACGAGTACATATGTAGTCATTCCAGCACTTTTGCCCCGCTAGAAAAAAAGTTAGGAAAGTAATAAGATTTTCTAACGGTGCGTTACCTTTTTGTAATTGCGAGAGCACGACAATTACATATGTAGTCATTCCAGCACTTTTGCACCGCTAGAAAAAAAGTTAGGAAACTAATAAGATTTTCTAACGGTACGTTAGCTTTTTGTAATTGCGAGAGCACAACAATTACATATGTAGTCATTCCAGCACTTTTGCACCGCTAGGAAAAACGTTAGGAAACTAATAAGATTTTCTAACGGTGCGTTACCTTTTTGTAATTGCGAGAGCACAACGAGTACATATGTAGTCATTCCAGCACTTTTGCACCGCTAGAAAAAAAGTTAGGAAACTAATAAGATTTTCTAACAGTGCGTTAGCTTTTTGTAATTGCGAGAGCACAACGAGTACATATGTAGTCATTCCAGCACTTTTGCACCGCTAGAAAAAAAGTTAGGAAACTAATAAGATTTTCTAACGGTGCGTTAGCTTTTTGTAATTGCGAGAGCACAACGAGTACATATGTAGTCATTCCAGCACTTTTGCACTGCTAGAAAAAAAGTTAGGAAACTAATAAGATTTTCTAACGCTGCGTTAGCTTTTTGTAATTGCGAGAGCACAACAATTACATATGTAGTCATTCCAGCACTTTTGCACTGCTAGAAAAAAAGTTAGGAAACTAATAAGATTTTCTAACGGTGCGTTACCTTTTTGTAATTGCGAGAGCACAACGAGTACATATGTAGTCATTCCAGCACTTTTGCACTGCTAGAAAAAAAGTTAGGAAAGTAATAAGATTTTCTAACGGTGCGTTACCTTTTTGTAATTGCGAGAGCACGACAATTACATATGTAGTCATTCCAGCACTTTTGCACCGCTAGGAAAAACGTTAGGAAACTAATAAGATTTTCTAACGGTGCGTTACCTTTTTGTAATTGCGAGAGCACAACAATTACATATGTAGTCATTCCAGCACTTTTGCACCGCTAGAAAAAAAGTTAGGAAAGTAATAAGATTTTCTAACGGTGCGTTACCTTTTTGTAATTGCGAGAGCACAACGAGTACATATGTAGTCATTCCAGCACTTTTGCCCCGCTAGAAAAAAAGTTAGGAAAGTAATAAGATTTTCTAACGGTGCGTTACCTTTTTGTAATTGCGAGAGCACAACGAGTACATATGTAGTCATTCCAGCACTTTTGCCCCGCTAGAAAAAAAGTTAGGAAAGTAATAAGATTTTCTAACGGTGCGTTACCTTTTTGTAATTGCGAGAGCACGACAATTACATATGTAGTCATTCCAGCACTTTTGCACCGCTAGAAAAAAAGTTAGGAAACTAATAAGATTTTCTAACGGTACGTTAGCTTTTTGTAATTGCGAGAGCACAACAATTACATATGTAGTCATTCCAGCACTTTTGCACCGCTAGGAAAAACGTTAGAAAACTAAAAAGATTTTCTAACGGTGCGTTACCTTTTTGTAATTGCGAGAGCACAACGAGTACATATGTAGTCATTCCAGCACTTTTGCACCGCTAGGAAAAACGTTAGAAAACTAATAAGATTTTCTAACGGTGCGTTACCTTTTTGTAATTGCGAGAGCACAACGAGTACATATGTAGTCATTCCAGCACTTTTGCACCGCTAGAAAAAAAGTTAGGAAAATAATAAGATTTTCTAACAGTGCGTTAGCTTTTTGTAATTGCGAGAGCACAACAATTACATATGTAGTCATTCCAGCACTTTTGCACTGCTAGAAAAAAAGTTAGGAAACTAATAAGATTTTCTAACGGTGCGTTACCTTTTTGTAATTGCGAGAGCACAACGAGTACATATGTAGTCATTCCAGCACTTTTGCACCGCTAGAAAAAAAGTTAGGAAACTAATAAGATTTTCTAACGGTGCGTTACCTTTTTGTAATTGCGAGAGCACAACGAGTACATATGTAGTCATTCCAGCACTTTTGCACCGCTAGAAAAAAAGTTAGGAAAGTAATAAGATTTTCTAACGGTGCGTTACCTTTTTGTAATTGCGAGAGCACAACGAGTACATATGTAGTCATTCCAGCACTTTTGCACCGCTAGAAAAAAAGTTAGGAAAGTAATAAGATTTTCTAACGGTGCGTTACCTTTTTGTAATTGCGAGAGGACGACAATTACATATGTAGTCATTCCAGCACTTTTGCACCGCTAGAAAAAAAGTTAGGAAACTAATGGGATTTTCTAACGGTGCGTTAGCTTTTTGTAATTGCGAGAGCACAACAATTACATATGTAATCATTCCAGCACTTTTGCACTGCTAGAAAAAAAGTTAGGAAACTAATAAGATTTTCTAACGGTGCGTTACCTTTTTGTAATTGCGAGAGCACAACGAGTACATATGTAGTCATTCCAGCACTTTTGCACTGCTAGAAAAGAAGTTAGGAAAGTAATAAGATTTTCTAACGGTGCGTTACCTTTTTGTAATTGCGAGAGCACGACAATTACATATGTAGTCATTCCAGCACTTTTGCACCGCTAGGAAAAACGTTAGGAAACTAATAAGATTTTCTAACGGTGCGTTACCTTTTTGTAATTGCGAGAGCACAACAATTACATATGTAGTCATTCCAGCACTTTTGCACCGCTAGGAAAAACGTTAGGAAACTAATAAGATTTTCTAACGGTGCGTTACCTTTTTGTAATTGCGAGAGAACAACAATTACATATGTAGTCATTCCAGCACTTTTGCACCGCTAGAAAAAAAGTTAGGAAAGTAATAAGATTTTCTAACGGTGCGTTACCTTTTTGTAATTGCGAGAGCACAACGAGTACATATGTAGTCATTCCAGCACTTTTGCCCCGCTAGAAAAAAAGTTAGGAAAGTAATAAGATTTTCTAACGGTGCGTTAGCTTTTTGTAATTGCGAGAGCACAACAATTACATATGTAGTCATTCCAGCACTTTTGCACCGCTAGGAAAAACGTTAGAAAACTAATAAGATTTTCTAACGGTGCGTTACCTTTTTGTAATTGCGAGAGCACAACGAGTACATATGTAGTCATTCCAGCACTTTTGCACCGCTAGAAAAAAAGTTAGGAAACTAATAAGATTTTCTAACGGTGCGTTACCTTTTTGTAATTGCGAGAGCACAACAATTACATATGTAGTCATTCCAGCACTTTTGCACCGCTAGAAAAAAAGTTAGGAAAGTAATAAGATTTTCTAACGGTGCGTTACCTTTTTGTAATTGCGAGAGCACAACGAGTACATATGTAGTCATTCCAGCACTTTTGCCCCGCTAGAAAAAAAGTTAGGAAAGTAATAAGATTTTCTAACGGTGCGTTACCTTTTTGTAATTGCGAGAGCACGACAATTACATATGTAGTCATTCCAGCACTTTTGCACCGCTAGAAAAAAAGTTAGGAAACTAATAAGATTTTCTAACGGTACGTTAGCTTTTTGTAATTGCGAGAGCACAACAATTACATATGTAGTCATTCCAGCACTTTTGCACCGCTAGGAAAAACGTTAGAAAACTAATAAGATTTTCTAACGGTGCGTTACCTTTTTGTAATTGCGAGAGCACAACGAGTACATATGTAGTCATTCCAGCACTTTTGCACCGCTAGAAAAAAAGTTAGGAAACTAATAAGATTTTCTAACGGTGCGTTACCTTTTTGTAATTGCGAGAGCACAACGAGTACATATGTAGTCATTCCAGCACTTTTGCACCGCTAGAAAAAAAGTTAGGAAACTAATAAGATTTTCTAACGGTGCGTTACCTTTTTGTAATTGCGAGAGCACAACGAGTACATATGTAGTCATTCCAGCACTTTTGCACCGCTAGAAAAAAAGTTAGGAAAGTAATAAGATTTTCTAACGGTGCGTTACCTTTTTGTAATTGCGAGAGCACAACGAGTACATATGTAGTCATTCCAGCACTTTTGCACCGCTAGAAAAAAAGTTAGGAAAGTAATAAGATTTTCTAACGGTGCGTTACCTTTTTGTAATTGCGAGAGCACAACGAGTACATATGTAGTCATTCCAGCACTTTTGCACCGCTAGAAAAAAAGTTAGGAAAGTAATAAGATTTTCTAACGGTGCGTTACCTTTTTGTAATTGCGAGAGGACGACAATTACATATGTAGTCATTCCAGCACTTTTGCACTGCTAGAAAAAAAGTTAGGAAACTAATGGGATTTTCTAACGGTGCGTTAGCTTTTTGTAATTGCGAGAGCACAACAATTACATATGTAATCATTCCAGCACTTTTGCACTGCTAGAAAAAAAGTTAGGAAACTAATAAGATTTTCTAACGGTGCGTTACCTTTTTGTAATTGCGAGAGCACAACGAGTACATATGTAGTCATTCCAGCACTTTTGCACTGCTAGAAAATAAGTTAGGAAAGTAATAAGATTTTCTAACGGTGCGTTACCTTTTTGTAATTGCGAGAGCACGACAATTACATATGTAGTCATTCCAGCACTTTTGCACCGCTAGGAAAAACGTTAGGAAACTAATAAGATTTTCTAACGGTGCGTTACCTTTTTGTAATTGCGAGAGCACAACAATTACATATGTAGTCATTCCAGCACTTTTGCACCGCTAGGAAAAACGTTAGGAAACTAATAAGATTTTCTAACGGTGCGTTACCTTTTTGTAATTGCGAGAGAACAACAATTACATATGTAGTCATTCCAGCACTTTTGCACCGCTAGAAAAAAAGTTAGGAAAGTAATAAGATTTTCTAACGGTGCGTTACCTTTTTGTAATTGCGAGAGCACAACGAGTACATATGTAGTCATTCCAGCACTTTTGCCCCGCTAGAAAAAAAGTTAGGAAAGTAATAAGATTTTCTAACGGTGCGTTACCTTTTTGTAATTGCGAGAGCACAACGAGTACATATGTAGTCATTCCAGCACTTTTGCCCCGCTAGAAAAAAAGTTAGGAAAGTAATAAGATTTTCTAACGGTGCGTTACCTTTTTGTAATTGCGAGAGCACAACGAGTACATATGTAGTCATTCCAGCACTTTTGCCCCGCTAGAAAAAAAGTTAGGAAAGTAATAAGATTTTCTAACGGTGCGTTACCTTTTTGTAATTGCGAGAGCACGACAATTACATATGTAGTCATTCCAGCACTTTTGCACCGCTAGAAAAAAAGTTAGGAAACTAATAAGATTTTCTAACGGTACGTTAGCTTTTTGTAATTGCGAGAGCACAACAATTACATATGTAGTCATTCCAGCACTTTTGCACCGCTAGGAAAAACGTTAGGAAACTAATAAGATTTTCTAACGGTGCGTTACCTTTTTGTAATTGCGAGAGCACAACGAGTACATATGTAGTCATTCCAGCACTTTTGCACCGCTAGAAAAAAAGTTAGGAAACTAATAAGATTTTCTAACAGTGCGTTAGCTTTTTGTAATTGCGAGAGCACAACAATTACATATGTAGTCATTCCAGCACTTTTGCACTGCTAGAAAAAAAGTTAGGAAACTAATAAGATTTTCTAACGGTGCGTTACCTTTTTGTAATTGCGAGAGCACAACGAGTACATATGTAGTCATTCCGCACTTTTGCACTGCTAGAAAAAAAGTTAGGAAAGTAATAAGATTTTCTAACGGTGCGTTACCTTTTTGTAATTGCGAGAGCACAACAATTACATATGTAGTCATTCCAGCACTTTTGCACCGCTAGGAAAAACGTTAGGAAACTAATAAGATTTTCTAACGGTGCGTTACCTTTTTGTAATTGCGAGAGCACAACAATTACATATGTAGTCATTCCAGCACTTTTGCACCGCTAGAAAAAAAGTTAGGAAAGTAATAAGATTTTCTAACGGTGCGTTACCTTTTTGTAATTGCGAGAGCACAACGAGTACATATGTAGTCATTCCAGCACTTTTGCCCCGTTAGAAAAAAAGTTAGGAAAGTAATAAGATTTTCTAACGGTGCGTTACCTTTTTGTAATTGCGAGAGGACGACAATTACATATGTAGTCATTCCAGCACTTTTGCACCGCTAGAAAAAAAGTTAGGAAACTAATGGGATTTTCTAACGGTGCGTTAGCTTTTTGTAATTGCGAGAGCACAACAATTACATATGTAATCATTCCAGCACTTTTGCACTGCTAGAAAAAAAGTTAGGAAACTAATAAGATTTTCTAACGGTGCGTTACCTTTTTGTAATTGCGAGAGCACAACGAGTACATATGTAGTCATTCCAGCACTTTTGCACTGCTAGAAAAAAAGTTAGGAAAGTAATGAGATTTTCTAACGGTGCGTTACCTTTTTGTAATTGCGAGAGCACGACAATTACATATGTAGTCATTCCAGCACTTTTGCACCGCTAGGAAAAACGTTAGGAAACTAATAAGATTTTCTAACGGTGCGTTACCTTTTTGTAATTGCGAGAGCACAACAATTACATATGTAGTCATTCCAGCACTTTTGCACCGCTAGGAAAAACGTTAGGAAACTAATAAGATTTTCTAACGGTGCGTTACCTTTTTGTAATTGCGAGAGCACAACAATTACATATGTAGTCATTCCAGCACTTTTGCACTGCTAGAAAAAAAGTTAGGAAACTAATAAGATTTTCTAACGGTGCGTTACCTTTTTGTAATTGCGAGAGCACAACGAGTACATATGTAGTCATTCCAGCACTTTTGCACCGCTAGGAAAAACGTTAGGAAACTAATAAGATTTTCTAACGGTGCGTTACCTTTTTGTAATTGCGAGAGCACAACGAGTACATATGTAGTCATTCCAGCACTTTTGCACCGCTAGAAAAAAAGTTAGGAAACTAATAAGATTTTCTAACAGTGCGTTAGCTTTTTGTAATTGCGAGAGCACAACAATTACATATGTAGTCATTCCAGCACTTTTGCACTGCTAGAAAAAAAGTTAGGAAACTAATAAGATTTTCTAACAGTGCGTTACCTTTTTGTAATTGCGAGAGCACAACGAGTACATATGTAGTCATTCCAGTACTTTTGCACTGCTAGAAAAAAAGTTAGGAAAGTAATAAGATTTTCTAACGGTGCGTTACCTTTTTGTAATTGCGAGAGCACAACAATTACATATGTAGTCATTCCAGCACTTTTGCACCGCTAGGAAAAACGTTAGGAAACTAATAAGATTTTCTAACGGTGCGTTACCTTTTTGTAATTGCGAGAGGACGACAATTACATATGTAGTCATTCCAGCACTTTTGCACTGCTAGAAAAAAAGTTAGGAAACTAATAAGATTTTCTAACGGTGCGTTAGCTTTTTGTAATTGCGAGAGCACAACAATTACATATGTAGTCATTCCAGCACTTTTGCACTGCTAGAAAAAAAGTTAGGAAACTAATAAGATTTTCTAACGGTGCGTTACCTTTTTGTAATTGCGAGAGCACAACGAGTACATATGTAGTCATTCCAGCACTTTTGCACTGCTAGAAAAGAAGTTAGGAAAGTAATAAGATTTTCTAACGGTGCGTTACCTTTTTGTAATTGCGAGAGCACGACAATTACATATGTAGTCATTCCAGCACTTTTGCACCGCTAGGAAAAACGTTAGGAAACTAATAAGATTTTCTAACGGTGCGTTACCTTTTTGTAATTGCGAGAGCACAACAATTACATATGTAGTCATTCCAGCACTTTTGCACCGCTAGGAAAAACGTTAGGAAACTAATAAGATTTTCTAACGGTGCGTTACCTTTTTGTAATTGCGAGAGAACAACAATTACATATGTAGTCATTCCAGCACTTTTGCACCGCTAGAAAAAAAGTTAGGAAAGTAATAAGATTTTCTAACGGTGCGTTACCTTTTTGTAATTGCGAGAGCACAACGAGTACATATGTAGTCATTCCAGCAATTTTGCCCCGCTAGAAAAAAAGTTAGGAAAGTAATAAGATTTTCTAACGGTGCGTTAGCTTTTTGTAATTGCGAGAGCACAACAATTACATATGTAGTCATTCCAGCACTTTTGCACCGCTAGGAAAAACGTTAGAAAACTAATAAGATTTTCTAACGGTGCGTTACCTTTTTGTAATTGCGAGAGCACAACGAGTACATATGTAGTCATTCCAGCACTTTTGCACCGCTAGAAAAAAAGTTAGGAAACTAATAAGATTTTCTAACGGTGCGTTACCTTTTTGTAATTGCGAGAGCACAACAATTACATATGTAGTCATTCCAGCACTTTTGCACCGCTAGAAAAAAAGTTAGGAAAGTAATAAGATTTTCTAACGGTGCGTTACCTTTTTGTAATTGCGAGAGCACAACGAGTACATATGTAGTCATTCCAGCACTTTTGCCCCGCTAGAAAAAAAGTTAGGAAAGTAATAAGATTTTCTAACGGTGCGTTACCTTTTTGTAATTGCGAGAGCACAACGAGTACATATGTAGTCATTCCAGCACTTTTGCCCCGCTAGAAAAAAAGTTAGGAAAGTAATAAGATTTTCTAACGGTGCGTTACCTTTTTGTAATTGCGAGAGCACGACAATTACATATGTAGTCATTCCAGCACTTTTGCACCGCTAGAAAAAAAGTTAGGAAACTAATAAGATTTTCTAACGGTACGTTAGCTTTTTGTAATTGCGAGAGCACAACAATTACATATGTAGTCATTCCAGCACTTTTGCACCGCTAGGAAAAACGTTAGAAAACTAATAAGATTTTCTAACGGTGCGTTACCTTTTTGTAATTGCGAGAGCACAACGAGTACATATGTAGTCATTCCAGCACTTTTGCACCGCTAGAAAAAAAGTTAGGAAACTAATAAGATTTTCTAACAGTGCGTTAGCTTTTTGTAATTGCGAGAGCACAACAATTACATATGTAGTCATTCCAGCACTTTTGCACTGCTAGAAAAAAAGTTAGGAAACTAATAAGATTTTCTAACGGTGCGTTACCTTTTTGTAATTGCGAGAGCACAACGAGTACATATGTAGTCATTCCAGCACTTTTGCACCGCTAGAAAAAAAGTTAGGAAACTAATAAGATTTTCTAACGGTGCGTTACCTTTTTGTAATTGCGAGAGCACAACGAGTACATATGTAGTCATTCCAGCACTTTTGCACCGCTAGAAAAAAAGTTAGGAAAGTAATAAGATTTTCTAACGGTGCGTTACCTTTTTGTAATTGCGAGAGCACAACGAGTACATATGTAGTCATTCCAGCACTTTTGCACCGCTAGAAAAAAAGTTAGGAAAGTAATAAGATTTTCTAACGGTGCGTTACCTTTTTGTAATTGCGAGAGCACAACGAGTACATATGTAGTCATTCCAGCACTTTTGCACCGCTAGAAAAAAAGTTAGGAAACTAATAAGATTTTCTAACGGTACGTTAGCTTTTTGTAATTGCGAGAGCACAACAATTACATATGTAGTCATTCCAGCACTTTTGCACCGCTAGAAAAACGTTAGAAAACTAATAAGATTTTCTAACGGTGCGTTACCTTTTTGTAATTGCGAGAGCACAACGAGTACATATGTAGTCATTCCAGCACTTTTGCACCGCTAGAAAAAAAGTTAGGAAACTAATAAGATTTTCTAACAGTGCGTTAGCTTTTTGTAATTGCGAGAGCACAACAATTACATATGTAGTCATTCCAGCACTTTTGCACTGCTAGAAAAAAAGTTAGGAAACTAATAAGATTTTCTAACGGTGCGTTACCTTTTTGTAATTGCGAGAGCACAACGAGTACATATGTAGTCATTCCAGCACTTTTGCACCGCTAGAAAAAAAGTTAGGAAACTAATAAGATTTTCTAACGGTGCGTTACCTTTTTGTAATTGCGAGAGCACAACGAGTACATATGTAGTCATTCCAGCACTTTTGCACCGCTAGAAAAAAAGTTAGGAAAGTAATAAGATTTTCTAACGGTGCGTTACCTTTTTGTAATTGCGAGAGCACAACGAGTACATGTGTAGTCATTCCAGCACTTTTGCACCGCTAGAAAAAAAGTTAGGAAAGTAATAAGATTTTCTAACGGTGCGTTACCTTTTTGTAATTGCGAGAGCACAACGAGTACATATGTAGTCATTCCAGCACTTTTGCACCGCTAGAAAAAAAGTTAGGAAAGTAATAAGATTTTCTAACGGTGCGTTACCTTTTTGTAATTGCGAGAGGACGACAATTACATATGTAGTCATTCCAGCACTTTTGCACCGCTAGAAAAAAAGTTAGGAAACTAATGGGATTTTCTAACGGTGCGTTAGCTTTTTGTAATTGCGAGAGCACAACAATTACATATGTAATCATTCCAGCACTTTTGCACTGCTAGAAAAAAAGTTAGGAAACTAATAAGATTTTCTAACGGTGCGTTACCTTTTTGTAATTGCGAGAGCACAACGAGTACATATGTAGTCATTCCAGCACTTTTGCACTGCTAGAAAAGAAGTTAGGAAAGTAATAAGATTTTCTAACGGTGCGTTACCTTTTTGTAATTGCGAGAGCACGACAATTACATATGTAGTCATTCCAGCACTTTTGCACCGCTAGGAAAAACGTTAGGAAACTAATAAGATTTTCTAACGGTGCGTTACCTTTTTGTAATTGCGAGAGCACAACAATTACATATGTAGTCATTCCAGCACTTTTGCACCGCTAGGAAAAACGTTAGGAAACTAATAAGATTTTCTAACGGTGCGTTACCTTTTTGTAATTGCGAGAGAACAACAATTACATATGTAGTCATTCCAGCACTTTTGCACCGCTAGAAAAAAAGTTAGGAAAGTAATAAGATTTTCTAACGGTGCGTTACCTTTTTGTAATTGCGAGAGCACAACGAGTACATATGTAGTCATTCCAGCACTTTTGCCCCGCTAGAAAAAAAGTTAGGAAAGTAATAAGATTTTCTAACGGTGCGTTACCTTTTTGTAATTGCGAGAGCACAACGAGTACATATGTAGTCATTCCAGCACTTTTGCCCCGCTAGAAAAAAAGTTAGGAAAGTAATAAGATTTTCTAACGGTGCGTTACCTTTTTGTAATTGCGAGAGCACAACGAGTACATATGTAGTCATTCCAGCACTTTTGCCCCGCTAGAAAAAAAGTTAGGAAAGTAATAAGATTTTCTAACGGTGCGTTACCTTTTTGTAATTGCGAGAGCACGACAATTACATATGTAGTCATTCCAGCACTTTTGCACCGCTAGAAAAAAAGTTAGGAAACTAATAAGATTTTCTAACGGTACGTTAGCTTTTTGTAATTGCGAGAGCACAACAATTACATATGTAGTCATTCCAGCACTTTTGCACCGCTAGGAAAAACGTTAGGAAACTAATAAGATTTTCTAACGGTGCGTTACCTTTTTGTAATTGCGAGAGCACAACGAGTACATATGTAGTCATTCCAGCACTTTTGCACCGCTAGAAAAAAAGTTAGGAAACTAATAAGATTTTCTAACAGTGCGTTAGCTTTTTGTAATTGCGAGAGCACAACAATTACATATGTAGTCATTCCAGCACTTTTGCACTGCTAGAAAAAAAGTTAGGAAACTAATAAGATTTTCTAACGGTGCGTTACCTTTTTGTAATTGCGAGAGCACAACGAGTACATATGTAGTCATTCCGCACTTTTGCACTGCTAGAAAAAAAGTTAGGAAAGTAATAAGATTTTCTAACGGTGCGTTACCTTTTTGTAATTGCGAGAGCACAACAATTACATATGTAGTCATTCCAGCACTTTTGCACCGCTAGGAAAAACGTTAGGAAACTAATAAGATTTTCTAACGGTGCGTTACCTTTTTGTAATTGCGAGAGCACAACAATTACATATGTAGTCATTCCAGCACTTTTGCACCGCTAGAAAAAAAGTTAGGAAAGTAATAAGATTTTCTAACGGTGCGTTACCTTTTTGTAATTGCGAGAGCACACGGAGTACATATGTAGTCATTCCAGCACTTTTGCCCCGTTAGAAAAAAAGTTAGGAAAGTAATAAGATTTTCTAACGGTGCGTTACCTTTTTGTAATTGCGAGAGGACGACAATTACATATGTAGTCATTCCAGCACTTTTGCACCGCTAGAAAAAAAGTTAGGAAACTAATGGGATTTTCTAACGGTGCGTTAGCTTTTTGTAATTGCGAGAGCACAACAATTACATATGTAATCATTCCAGCACTTTTGCACTGCTAGAAAAAAAGTTAGGAAACTAATAAGATTTTCTAACGGTGCGTTACCTTTTTGTAATTGCGAGAGCACAACGAGTACATATGTAGTCATTCCAGCACTTTTGCACTGCTAGAAAAAAAGTTAGGAAAGTAATGAGATTTTCTAACGGTGCGTTACCTTTTTGTAATTGCGAGAGCACGACAATTACATATGTAGTCATTCCAGCACTTTTGCACCGCTAGGAAAAACGTTAGGAAACTAATAAGATTTTCTAACGGTGCGTTACCTTTTTGTAATTGCGAGAGCACAACAATTACATATGTAGTCATTCCAGCACTTTTGCACCGCTAGGAAAAACGTTAGGAAACTAATAAGATTTTCTAACGGTGCGTTACCTTTTTGTAATTGCGAGAGCACAACAATTACATATGTAGTCATTCCAGCACTTTTGCACTGCTAGAAAAAAAGTTAGGAAACTAATAAGATTTTCTAACGGTGCGTTACCTTTTTGTAATTGCGAGAGCACAACGAGTACATATGTAGTCATTCCAGCACTTTTGCACCGCTAGGAAAAACGTTAGGAAACTAATAAGATTTTCTAACGGTGCGTTACCTTTTTGTAATTGCGAGAGCACAACGAGTACACATGTAGTCATTCCAGCACTTTTGCACCGCTAGAAAAAAAGTTAGGAAACTAATAAGATTTTCTAACAGTGCGTTAGCTTTTTGTAATTGCGAGAGCACAACAATTACATATGTAGTCATTCCAGCACTTTTGCACTGCTAGAAAAAAAGTTAGGAAACTAATAAGATTTTCTAACGGTGCGTTACCTTTTTGTAATTGCGAGAGCACAACGAGTACATATGTAGTCATTCCAGTACTTTTGCACTGCTAGAAAAAAAGTTAGGAAAGTAATAAGATTTTCTAACGGTGCGTTACCTTTTTGTAATTGCGAGAGCACAACAATTACATATGTAGTCATTCCAGCACTTTTGCACCGCTAGGAAAAACGTTAGGAAACTAATAAGATTTTCTAACGGTGCGTTACCTTTTTGTAATTGCGAGAGGACGACAATTACATATGTAGTCATTCCAGCACTTTTGCACTGCTAGAAAAAAAGTTAGGAAACTAATAAGATTTTCTAACGGTGCGTTAGCTTTTTGTAATTGCGAGAGCACAACAATTACATATGTAGTCATTCCAGCACTTTTGCACTGCTAGAAAAAAAGTTAGGAAACTAATAAGATTTTCTAACGGTGCGTTACCTTTTTGTAATTGCGAGAGCACAACGAGTACATATGTAGTCATTCCAGCACTTTTGCACTGCTAGAAAAAAAGTTAGGAAAGTAATAAGATTTTCTAACGGTGCGTTACCTTTTTGTAATTGCGAGAGCACGACAATTACATATGTAGTCATTCTAGCACTTTTGCACCGCTAGGAAAAACGTTAGGAAACTAATAAGATTTTCTAACGGTGCGTTACCTTTTTGTAATTGCGAGAGCACAACAATTACATATGTAGTCATTCCAGCACTTTTGCACCGCTAGGA
The DNA here is from genome assembly GCF_040954645.1 of Diabrotica undecimpunctata. NCBI lineage: Eukaryota > Metazoa > Arthropoda > Insecta > Coleoptera > Chrysomelidae > Diabrotica > Diabrotica undecimpunctata. The sequence goes on along the minus strand of NW_027311890.1, from coordinate 1,252,122 downwards.
AAAACGTTAGGAAACTAATAAGATTTTCTAACGGTGCGTTACCTTTTTGTAATTGCGAGAGCACAACAATTACATATGTAGTCATTCCAGCACTTTTGCACCGCTAGAAAAAAAGTTAGGAAAGTAATAAGATTTTCTAACGGTGCGTTACCTTTTTGTAATTGCGAGAGCACAACGAGTACATATGTAGTCATTCCAGCACTTTTGCCCCGCTAGAAAAAAAGTTAGGAAAGTAATAAGATTTTCTAACGGTGCGTTACCTTTTTGTAATTGCGAGAGCACGACAATTACATATGTAGTCATTCCAGCACTTTTGCACCGCTAGAAAAAAAGTTAGGAAACTAATAAGATTTTCTAACGGTACGTTAGCTTTTTGTAATTGCGAGAGCACAACAATTACATATGTAGTCATTCCAGCACTTTTGCACCGCTAGGAAAAACGTTAGGAAACTAATAAGATTTTCTAACGGTGCGTTACCTTTTTGTAATTGCGAGAGCACAACGAGTACATATGTAGTCATTCCAGCACTTTTGCACCGCTAGAAAAAAAGTTAGGAAACTAATAAGATTTTCTAACAGTGCGTTAGCTTTTTGTAATTGCGAGAGCACAACAATTACATATGTAGTCATTCCAGCACTTTTGCACTGCTAGAAAAAAAGTTAGGAAACTAATAAGATTTTCTAACGGTGCGTTACCTTTTTGTAATTGCGAGAGCACAACGAGTACATATGTAGTCATTCCAGCACTTTTGCACTGCTAGAAAAAAAGTTAGGAAAGTAATAAGATTTTCTAACGGTGCGTTACCTTTTTGTAATTGCGAGAGCACAACAATTACATATGTAGTCATTCCAGCACTTATGCACCGCTAGGAAAAACGTTAGGAAACTAATAAGATTTTCTAACGGTGCGTTACCTTTTTGTAATTGCGAGAGCACAACAATTACATATGTAGTCATTCCAGCACTTTTACACCGCTAGAAAAAAAGTTAGGAAAGTAATAAGATTTTCTAACGGTGCGTTACCTTTTTGTAATTGCGAGAGCACAACGAGTACATATGTAGTCATTCCAGCACTTTTGCCCCGCTAGAAAAAAAGTTAGGAAAGTAATAAGATTTTCTAACGGTGCGTTACCTTTTTGTAATTGCGAGAGGACGACAATTACATATGTAGTCATTCCAGCACTTTTGCATCGCTAGAAAAAAAGTTAGGAAACTAATGGGATTTTCTAACGGTGCGTTAGCTTTTTGTAATTGCGAGAGCACAACAATTACATATGTAATCATTCCAGCACTTTTGCACTGCTAGAAAAAAAGTTAGGAAAGTAATAAGATTTTCTAACGGTGCGTTACCTTTTTGTAATTGCGAGAGCACAAGGAGTACATATGTAGTCATTCCAGCACTTTTGCACCGCTAGAAAAAAAGTTAGGAAAGTAATAAGATTTTCTAACGGTGCGTTACCTTTTTGTAATTGCGAGAGCACAACGAGTACATATGTAGTCATTCCAGCACTTTTGCACCGCTAGAAAAAAAGTTAGGAAACTAATAAGATTTTCTAACGGTGCGTTACCTTTTTGTAATTGCGAGAGCACAACGAGTACATATGTAGTCATTCCAGCACTTTTGCACTGCTAGAAAAAAAGTTAGGAAAGTAATGAGATTTTCTAACGGTGCGTTACCTTTTTGTAATTGCGAGAGCACGACAATTACATATGTAGTCATTCCAGCACTTTTGCACCGCTAGGAAAAACGTTAGGAAACTAATAAGATTTTCTAACGGTGCGTTACCTTTTTGTAATTGCGAGAGCACAACAATTACATATGTAGTCATTCCAGCACTTTTGCACCGCTAGGAAAAACGTTAGGAAACTAATAAGATTTTCTAACGGTGCGTTACCTTTTTGTAATTGCGAGAGCACAACAATTACATATGTAGTCATTCCAGCACTTTTGCACCGCTAGAAAAAAAGTTAGGAAACTAATAAGATTTTCTAACAGTGCGTTAGCTTTTTGTAATTGCGAGAGCACAACAATTACATATGTAGTCATTCCAGCACTTTTGCACTGCTAGAAAAAAAGTTAGGAAACTAATAAGATTTTCTAACGGTGCGTTACCTTTTTGTAATTGCGAGAGCACAACGAGTACATATGTAGTCATTCCAGCACTTTTGCACTGCTAGAAAAAAAGTTAGGAAAGTAATAAGATTTTCTAACGGTGCGTTACCTTTTTGTAATTGCGAGAGCACAACAATTACATATGTAGTCATTCCAGCACTTTTGCACCGCTAGGAAAAACGTTAGGAAACTAATAAGATTTTCTAACGGTGCGTTACCTTTTTGTAATTGCGAGAGCACAACAATTACATATGTAGTCATTCCAGCACTTTTACACCGCTAGAAAAAAAGTTAGGAAAGTAATAAGATTTTCTAACGGTGCGTTACCTTTTTGTAATTGCGAGAGCACAACGAGTACATATGTAGTCATTCCAGCACTTTTGCCCCGCTAGAAAAAAAGTTAGGAAAGTAATAAGATTTTCTAACGGTGCGTTACCTTTTTGTAATTGCGAGAGGACGACAATTACATATGTAGTCATTCCAGCACTTTTGCACCGCTAGAAAAAAAGTTAGGAAACTAATGGGATTTTCTAACGGTGCGTTAGCTTTTTGTAATTGCGAGAGCACAACAATTACATATGTAATCATTCCAGCACTTTTGCACTGCTAGAAAAAAAGTTAGGAAACTAATAAGATTTTCTAACGGTGCGTTACCTTTTTGTAATTGCGAGAGCACAACGAGTACATATGTAGTCATTCCAGCACTTTTGCACTGCTAGAAAAAAAGTTAGGAAAGTAATGAGATTTTCTAACGGTGCGTTACCTTTTTGTAATTGCGAGAGCACGACAATTACATATGTAGTCATTCCAGCACTTTTGCACCGCTAGGAAAAACGTTAGGAAACTAATAAGATTTTCTAACGGTGCGTTACCTTTTTGTAATTGCGAGAGCACAACAATTACATATGTAGTCATTCCAGCACTTTTGCACCGCTAGGAAAAACGTTAGGAAACTAATAAGACTTGCTAACGGTGCGTTACCTTTTTGTAATTGCGAGATCACAACAATTACATATGTAGTCATTCCAGCACTTTTGCACCGCTAGGAAAAAAGTTAGGAAACTAATAAGATTTTCTAACAGTGCGTTAGCTTTTTGTAATTGCGAGAGCACAACAATTACATATGTAGTCATTCCAGCACTTTTGCACTGCTAGAAAAAAAGTTAGGAAACTAATAAGATTTTCTAACGGTGCGTTACCTTTTTGTAATTGCGAGAGCACAACGAGTACATATGTAGTCATTCCAGCACTTTTGCACCGCTAGAAAAAAAGTTAGGAAACTAATAAGATTTTCTAACGGTGCGTTAGCTTTTTGTAATTGCGAGAGCACAACAATTACATATGTAGTCATTCCAGCACTTTTGCACTGCTAGAAAAAAAGTTAGGAAACTAATAAGATTTTCTAACGGTGCGTTACCTTTTTGTAATTGCGAGAGCACAACGAGTACATATGTAGTCATTCCAGCACTTTTGCACCGCTAGAAAAAAAGTTAGGAAAGTAATAAGATTTTCTAACGGTGCGTTACCTTTTTGTAATTGCGAGAGCACAACGAGTACATATGTAGTCATTCCAGCACTTTTGCCCCGCTAGAAAAAAAGTTAGGAAAGTAATAAGATTTTCTAACGGTGCGTTACCTTTTTGTAATTGCGAGAGCACGACAATTACATATGTAGTCATTCCAGCACTTTTGCACGGCTAGGAAAAACGTTAGGAAACTAATAAGATTTTCTAACGGTGCGTTACCTTTTTGTAATTGCGAGAGCACAACGATTACATATGTAGTCATTCCAGCACTTTTGCACCGCTAGGAAAAACGTTAGGAAACTAATAAGATTTTCTAACGGTGCGTTACCTTTTTGTAATTGCGAGAGCACAACAATTACATATGTAGTCATTCCAGCACTTTTGCACCGCTAGAAAAAAAGTTAGGAAAGTAATAAGATTTTCTAACGGTGCGTTACCTTTTTGTAATTGCGAGAGCACAAGGAGTACATATGTAGTCATTCCAGCACTTTTGCCCCGCTAGAAAAAAAGTTAGGAAAGTAATAAGATTTTCTAACGGTGCGTTACCTTTTTGTAATTGCGAGAGGACGACAATTACATATGTAGTCATTCCAGCACTTTTGCACCGCTAGAAAAAAAGTTAGGAAACTAATGGGATTTTCTAACGGTGCGTTACCTTTTTGTAATTGCGAGAGCACAACATCTACATATCTAGTCATTCCAGCACTTTTGCACCGCTAGAAAAAAAGTTAGGAAACTAATAAGATTTTCTAACGGTGCGTTACCTTTTTGTAATTGCGAGAGCACAACGAGTACATATGTAGTCATTCCAGCACTTTTGCCCCGCTAGAAAAAAAGTTAGGAAAGTAATAAGATTTTCTAACGGTGCGTTACCTTTTTGTAATTAAGAGAGCACGACAATTACATATGTAGTCATTCCAGCACTTTTGCACTGCTAGAAAAAAAGTTAGGAAACTAATAAGATTTTCTAACGGTGCGTTGACTTTTTAGAATTCTGAATTTAGAATTGTACAGAGGACATGTACTCGTTGTGCTCTCGCAATTACAAAAAGGTAACGCACCGTTAGAAAATCTTATTAATTTCCTAACTTTTTTTCTAGCGGTGCAAAAGTGCCGGAATGATTACATATGTAATTGTCGTGCTCTCTCAATTACAAAAAGCTAACGCAATGTTAGAAAATCTTATTACTTTCCTAACTTTTTTTCTAGCGGTGCAAAAGTGCTGGAATGACTACATATGTAATTGTTGTGCTCTCGCAATTACAAAAAGGTAACGCACCGTTAGAAAATCTTATTAGTTTCCTAACTTTTTTTCTAGCGGTGCAATAGTGCTGGAATGACTACATATGTAATTGTTGTGCTCTCACAATTACAAAAAGGTAACGCACCGTTAGAAAATCTTATTAGTTTCCTAACTTTTTTTCTAGCGGTGCAAAAGTGCTGGAATGACTACATATGTAATTGTTGTGCTCTCGCAATTACAAAAAGCTAACGCACCGTTAGAAAACCTTATTAGTTTCCTAACTTTTTTTCTAGCGGTGCAAAAGTGCTGGAATGACTACATATGTAATTGTTGTGCTCTCGCAATTACAAAAAGCTAACGTACCGTTAGAAAATCTTATTAGTTTCCTAACTTTTTTTCTAGCGGTGCAAAAGTGCTGGACTGACTACATATGTAATTGTTGTGCTCTCAGAATTCTAAAAAGTCAACGCACCGTTAGAAAATCTTATTAGTTTCCTAACTTTTTTTCTAGCGGTGCAAAAGTGCTGGAATGACTACATATGTAATTGTCGTGCTCTCGCAATTACAAAAAGGTAACGCACCGTTAGAAAATCTTATTACTTTCCTAACTTTTTTTCTAGCGGGGCAAAAGTGCTGGAATGACTACATATGTACTCGTTGTGCTCTCGCAATTACAAAAAGGTAACGCACCGTTAGAAAATCTTATTAGTTTCCTAACTTTTTTTCTAGCGGTGCAAAAGTGTTGGAATGACTAGATATGTAGATGTTGTGCTCTCGCAATTACAAAAAGGTAACGCACCGTTAGAAAATCCCATTAGTTTCCTAACTTTTTTTCTAGCGGTGCAAAAGTGCTGGAATGACTACATATGTAATTGTCGTCCTCTCGCAATTACAAAAAGCTAACGTACCGTTAGAAAATCTTATTAGTTTCCTAACTTTTTTTCTAGCGGGGCAAAAGTGCTGGACTGACAACATATATAATTGTTGTGCTCTCAGAATTCTAAAAAGTCAACGCACCGTTAGAAAATCTTATTACTTTCCTAACTTTTTTTCTAGCGGGGCAAAAGTGCTGGAATGACTACATATGTAATTGTTGTGCTCTCGCAATTACAAAAAGGTAACGCACCGTTAGAAAATCTTATTAGTTTCCTAACTTTTTTTCTAGCGGTGCAAAAGTGTTGGAATAACTAGATATGTAGATGTTGTGCTCTCGCAATTACAAAAAGGTAACGCACCGTTAGAAAATCCCATTAGTTTCCTAACTTTTTTTCTAGCGGTGCAAAAGTGCTGGAATGACTACATATGTAATTGTCGTCCTCTCGCAATTACAAAAAGGTAACGCACCGTTAGAAAATCTTATTAGTTTCCTAACGTTTTTCCTAGCGGTGCAAAAGTGCTGGAATGACTACATATGTAATTGTTGTGCTCTCGCAATTACAAAAAGGTAACGCACCGTTAGAAAATCTTATTACTTTCCTAACTTTTTTTCTAGCGGTGCAAAAGTGCTGGAATGACTACATATGTAATTGTTGTGCTCTCGCAATTACAAAAAGGTAACGCACCGTTAGAAAATCTTATTAGTTTCCTAACGTTTTTCCTAGCGGTGCAAAAGTGCTGGAATGACTACATATGTAATTGTTGTGCTCTCGCAATTACAAAAAGGTAACGCACCGTTAGAAAATCTTATTAGTTTCCTAACTTTTTTTCTAGCAGTGCAAAAGTGCTGGAATGACTACATATGTAATTGTTGTGCTCTCGCAATTACAAAAAGCTAACGCACCGTTAGAAAATCTTATTAGTTTCCTAACTTTTTTTCTAGCGGTGCAAAAGTGCTGGAATGACTACATATGTAATTGTTGTGCTCTCGCAATTACAAAAAGCTAACTTACCGTTAGAAAATCTTATTAGTTTCCTAACTTTTTTTCTAGCGGTGCAAAAGTGCTGGACTGACTACATATGCAATTGTTGTGCTCTCAGAATTCTAAAAAGTCAACGCACCGTTAGAAAATCTTATTAGTTTCCTAACTTTTTTTCTAGCGGTGCAAAAGTGCTGGAATGATTACATATGTAATTGTTGTGCTCTCGCAATTACAAAAAGCTAACGCACCGTTAGAAAATCTTATTACTTTCCTAACTTTTTTTCTAGCGGTGCAAAAGTGCTGGAATGACTACATATGTAATTGTTGTGCTCTCGCAATTACAAAAAGGTAACGCACCGTTAGAAAATCTTATTAGTTTCCTAACTTTTTTTCTAGCGGTGCAAAAGTGCTGGAATGACTACATATGTAATTGTCGTGCTCTCGCAATTACAAAAAGGTAACGCACCGTTAGAAAATCTTATTAGTTTCCTAACTTTTTTTCTAGCGGTGCAAAAGTGTTGGAATGACTAGATATGTAGATGCTGTGCTCTCGCAATTACAAAAAGGTAACGCACCGTTAGAAAATCCCATTAGTTTCCTAACTTTTTTTCTAGCGGTGCAAAAGTGCCGGAATGACTACATATTTAATTGTCGTGCTCTCGCAATTACAAAAAGGTAACGCACCGTTAAAAAATCCCATTAGTTTCCTAACTTTTTTTCTAGCGGTGCAAAAGTGCTGTAATGACTACATATGTAATTGTTGTGCTCTCGCAATTACAAAAAGGTAACGCACCGTTAGAAAATCTTATTAGTTTCCTAACTTTTTTTCTAGCAGTGCAAAAATGCTGGAATGACTACATATGTAATTGTTGTGCTCTCGCAATTACAAAAAGGTAACGCACCGTTAGAAAATCTTATTACTTTCCTAACTTTTTTTCTAGCGGTGCAAAAGTGCTGGAATGACTACATATGTAATTGTCGTCCTCTCGCAATTACAAAAAGGTAACGCACCGTTAGAAAATCTTATTACTTTCCTAACTTTTTTTCTAGCGGGGCAAAAGTGCTGGAATGACTACATATGTACTCGTTGTGCTCTCGCAATTACAAAAAGGTAACGCACCGTTAGAAAATCTTATTACTTTCCTAACTTTTTTTCTAGCGGGGCAAAAGTGCTGGAATGACTACATATGTACTCGTTGTGCTCTCGCAATTACAAAAAGGTAACGCACCGTTAGAAAATCTTATTACTTTCCTAACTTTTTTTCTAGCGCTGCAAAAGTGCTGGAATGACTACATATGTAATTGTTGTGCTCTCGCAATTACAAAAAGGTAACGCACCGTTAGAAAATCTTATTAGTTTCCTAACTTTTTTTCTAGCGGTGCAAAAGTGTTGGAATGACTAGATATGTAGATGTTGTGCTCTCGCAATTACAAAAAGGTAACGCACCGTTAGAAAATCCCATTAGTTTCCTAACTTTTTTTCTAGCGGTGCAAAAGTGCTGGAATGACTACATATGTAATTGTCGTCCTCTCGCAATTACAAAAAGCTAACGTACCGTTAGAAAATCTTATTAGTTTCCTAACTTTTTTTCTAGCGGTGCAAAAGTGCTGGACTGACTACATATGTAATTGTTGTGCTCTCAGAATTCTAAAAAGTCAACGCACCGTTAGAAAATCTTATTACTTTCCTAACTTTTTTTCTAGCGGGGCAAAAGTGCTGGAATGACTACATATGTAATTGTTGTGCTCTCGCAATTACAAAAAGGTAACGCACCGTTAGAAAATCTTATTAGTTTCCTAACTTTTTTTCTAGCGGTGCAAAAGTGTTGGAATGACTAGATATGTAGATGTTGTGCTCTCGCAATTACAAAAAGGTAACGCACCGTTAGAAAATCCCATTAGTTTCCTAACTTTTTTTCTAGCGGTGCAAAAGTGCTGGAATGACTACATATGTAATTGTCGTCCTCTCGCAATTACAAAAAGGTAACGCACCGTTAGAAAATCTTATTACTTTCCTAACTTTTTTTCTAGCGGGGCAAAAGTGCTGGAATGACTACATATGTACTCGTTGTGCTCTCGCAATTACAAAAAGGTAACGCACCGTTAGAAAATCTTATTAGTTTCCTAACTTTTTTTCTAGCGGTGCAAAAGTGTTGGAATGACTAGATATGTAGATGTTGTGCTCTCGCTAGAAAATCTTATTAGTTTCCTAACTTTTTTTCTAGCAGTGCAAAAGTGCTGGAATGACTACATATGTAATTGTTGTGCTCTCGCAATTACAAAAAGCTAACGCACCGTTAGAAAATCTTATTAGTTTCCTAACTTTTTTTCTAGCGGTGCAAAAGTGCTGGAATGACTACATATGTAATTGTTGTGCTCTCGCAATTACAAAAAGCTAACGTACCGTTAGAAAATCTTATTAGTTTCCTAACTTTTTTTCTAGCGGTGCAAAAGTGCTGGACTGACTACATATGCAATTGTTGTGCTCTCAGAATTCTAAAAAGTCAACGCACCGTTAGAAAATCTTATTAGTTTCCTAACTTTTTTTCTAGCGGTGCAAAAGTGCTGGAATGATTACATATGTAATTGTTGTGCTCTCGCAATTACAAAAAGCTAACGCACCGTTAGAAAATCTTATTACTTTCCTAACTTTTTTTCTAGCGGTGCAAAAGTGCTGGAATGACTACATATGTAATTGTCGTCCTCTCGCAATTACAAAAAGGTAACGCACCGTTAGAAAATCTTATTACTTTCCTAACTTTTTTTCTAGCGGGGCAAAAGTGCTGGAATGACTACATATGTACTCGTTGTGCTCTCGCAATTACAAAAAGGTAACGCACCGTTAGAAAATCTTATTACTTTCCTAACTTTTTTTCTAGCGGGGCAAAAGTGCTGGAATGACTACATATGTACTCGTTGTGCTCTCGCAATTACAAAAAGGTAACGCACCGTTAGAAAATCTTATTACTTTCCTAACTTTTTTTCTAGCGCTGCAAAAGTGCTGGAATGACTACATATGTAATTGTTGTGCTCTCGCAATTACAAAAAGGTAACGCACCGTTAGAAAATCTTATTAGTTTCCTAACTTTTTTTCTAGCGGTGCAAAAGTGTTGGAATGACTAGATATGTAGATGTTGTGCTCTCGCAATTACAAAAAGGTAACGCACCGTTAGAAAATCCCATTAGTTTCCTAACTTTTTTTCTAGCGGTGCAAAAGTGCTGGAATGACTACATATGTAATTGTCGTCCTCTCGCAATTACAAAAAGCTAACGTACCGTTAGAAAATCTTATTAGTTTCCTAACTTTTTTTCTAGCGGTGCAAAAGTGCTGGACTGACTACATATGTAATTGTTGTGCTCTCAGAATTCTAAAAAGTCAACGCACCGTTAGAAAATCTTATTACTTTCCTAACTTTTTTTCTAGCGGGGCAAAAGTGCTGGAATGACTACATATGTAATTGTTGTGCTCTCGCAATTACAAAAAGGTAACGCACCGTTAGAAAATCTTATTAGTTTCCTAACTTTTTTTCTAGCGGTGCAAAAGTGTTGGAATGACTAGATATGTAGATGTTGTGCTCTCGCAATTACAAAAAGGTAACGCACCGTTAGAAAATCCCATTAGTTTCCTAACTTTTTTTCTAGCGGTGCAAAAGTGCTGGAATGACTACATATGTAATTGTCGTCCTCTCGCAATTACAAAAAGGTAACGCACCGTTAGAAAATCTTATTACTTTCCTAACTTTTTTTCTAGCGGGGCAAAAGTGCTGGAATGACTACATATGTACTCGTTGTGCTCTCGCAATTACAAAAAGGTAACGCACCGTTAGAAAATCTTATTAGTTTCCTAACTTTTTTTCTAGCGGTGCAAAAGTGTTGGAATGACTAGATATGTAGATGTTGTGCTCTCGCTAGAAAATCTTATTAGTTTCCTAACTTTTTTTCTAGCAGTGCAAAAGTGCTGGAATGACTACATATGTAATTGTTGTGCTCTCGCAATTACAAAAAGCTAACGCACCGTTAGAAAATCTTATTAGTTTCCTAACTTTTTTTCTAGCGGTGCAAAAGTGCTGGAATGACTACATATGTAATTGTTGTGCTCTCGCAATTACAAAAAGCTAACGTACCGTTAGAAAATCTTATTAGTTTCCTAACTTTTTTTCTAGCGGTGCAAAAGTGCTGGACTGACTACATATGCAATTGTTGTGCTCTCAGAATTCTAAAAAGTCAACGCACCGTTAGAAAATCTTATTAGTTTCCTAACTTTTTTTCTAGCGGTGCAAAAGTGCTGGAATGATTACATATGTAATTGTTGTGCTCTCGCAATTACAAAAAGCTAACGCACCGTTAGAAAATCTTATTACTTTCCTAACTTTTTTTCTAGCGGTGCAAAAGTGCTGGAATGACTACATATGTAATTGTTGTGCTCTCGCAATTACAAAAAGGTAACGCACCGTTAGAAAATCTTATTAGTTTCCTAACTTTTTTTCTAGCGGTGCAAAAGTGCTGGAATGACTACATATGTAATTGTCGTGCTCTCGCAATTACAAAAAGGTAACGCACCGTTAGAAAATCTTATTAGTTTCCTAACTTTTTTTCTAGCGGTGCAAAAGTGTTGGAATGACTAGATATGTAGATGCTGTGCTCTCGCAATTACAAAAAGGTAACGCACCGTTAGAAAATCCCATTAGTTTCCTAACTTTTTTTCTAGCGGTGCAAAAGTGCCGGAATGACTACATATGTAATTGTCGTGCTCTCGCAATTACAAAAAGGTAACGCACCGTTAAAAAATCCCATTAGTTTCCTAACTTTTTTTCTAGCGGTGCAAAAGTGCTGTAATGACTACATATGTAATTGTTGTGCTCTCGCAATTACAAAAAGGTAACGCACCGTTAGAAAATCTTATTAGTTTCCTAACTTTTTTTCTAGCAGTGCAAAAATGCTGGAATGACTACATATGTAATTGTTGTGCTCTCGCAATTACAAAAAGGTAACGCACCGTTAGAAAATTAGAAAATCTTATTACTTTCCTAACTTTTTTTCTAGCGGTGCAAAAGTGCTGGAATGACTACATATGTAATTGTCGTCCTCTCGCAATTACAAAAAGGTAACGCACCGTTAGAAAATCTTATTACTTTCCTAACTTTTTTTCTAGCGGGGCAAAAGTGCTGGAATGACTACATATGTACTCGTTGTGCTCTCGCAATTACAAAAAGGTAACGCACCGTTAGAAAATCTTATTAGTTTCCTAACGTTTTTCCTAGCGGTGCAAAAGTGCTGGAATGACTACATATGTAATTGTTGTGCTCTCGCAATTACAAAAAGGTAACGCACCGTTAGAAAATCTTATTAGTTTCCTAACTTTTTTTCTAGCAGTGCAAAAGTGCTGGAATGACTACATATGTAATTGCTGTGCTCTCGCAATTTCAAAAAGCTAACGCACCGTTAGAAAATCTTATTAGTTTCCTAACTTTTTTTCTAGCGGTGCAAAAGTGCTGGAATGACTACATATGTAATTGTTGTGCTCTCGCAATTACAAAAAGCTAACGTACCGTTAGAAAATCTTATTAGTTTCCTAACTTTTTTTCTAGCGGTGCAAAAGTGCTGGACTGACTACATATGTAATTGTTGTGCTCTCAGAATTCTAAAAAGTCAACGCACCGTTAGAAAATCTTATTAGTTTCCTAACTTTTTTTCTAGCGGTGCAAAAGTGCTGGAATGACTACATATGTAATTGTTGTGCTCTCGCAATTACAAAAAGGTAACGCACCGTTAGAAAATCTTATTAGTTTCCTAACTTTTTTTCTAGCAGTGCAAAAGTGCTGGAATGACTACATATGTAATTGCTGTGCTCTCGCAATTTCAAAAAGCTAACGCACCGTTAGAAAATCTTATTAGTTTCCTAACTTTTTTTCTAGCGGTGCAAAAGTGCTGGAATGACTACATATGTAATTGTTGTGCTCTCGCAATTACAAAAAGCTAACGTACCGTTAGAAAATCTTATTAGTTTCCTAACTTTTTTTCTAGCGGGGCAAAAGTGCTGGAATGACTACATATGTACTCGTTGTGCTCTCGCAATTACAAAAAGGTAACGCACCGTTAGAAAATCTTATTAGTTTCCTAACTTTTTTTCTAGCGGTGCAAAAGTGTTGGAATGACTAGATATGTAGATGTTGTGCTCTCGCAATTACAAAAAGGTAACGCACCGTTAGAAAATCCCATTAGTTTCCTAACTTTTTTTCTAGCGGTGCAAAAGTGCTGGAATGACTACATATGTAATTGTCGTCCTCTCGCAATTACAAAAAGGTAACGCACCGTTAGAAAATCTTATTAATTTCCTAACTTTTTTTCTAGCGGTGCAAAAGTGCCGGAATGACTACATATGTAATTGTCGTGCTCTCGCAATTACAAAAAGGTAACGCACCGTTAAAAAATCCCATTAGTTTCCTAACTTTTTTTCTAGCGGTGCAAAAGTGCTGGAATGACTACATATGTAATTGTCGTGCTCTCGCAATTACAAAAAGGTAACGCACCGTTAGAAAATCTTATTAGTTTCCTAACGTTATTCCTAGCGGTGCAAAAGTGCTGGAATGACTACATATGTAATTGTCGTGCTCTCGCAATTACAAAAAGGTAACGCACCGTTAGAAAATCTTATTACTTTCCTAACTTTTTTTCTAGCAGTGCAAAAGTGCTGGAATGACTACATATGTACTCGTTGTGCTCTCGCAATTACAAAAAGCTAACGCACCGTTAGAAAATCTTATTAGTTTCCTAACTTTTTTTCTAGCGGTGCAAAAGTGCTGGAATGACTACATATGTAATTGTCGTCCTCTCGCAATTACAAAAAGGTAACGCACCGTTAGAAAATCTTATTACTTTCCTAACTTTTTTTCTAGCGGGGCAAAAGTGCTGGAATGACTACATATGTACTCGTTGTGCTCTCGCAATTACAAAAAGGTAACGCACCGTTAGAAAATCTTATTACTTTCCTAACTTTTTTTCTAGCGGTGCAAAAGTGCTGGAATGACTACATATGTAATTGTTGTGCTCTCGCAATTACAAAAAGGTAACGCACCGTTAGAAAATCTTATTACTTTCCTAACTTTTTTTCTAGCGGTGCAAAAGTGCTGGAATGACTACATATGTAATTGTTGTGCTCTCGCAATTACAAAAAGGTAACGCACCGTTAGAAAATCTTATTAGTTTCCTAACTTTTTTTCTAGCAGTGCAAAAGTGCTGGAATGACTACATATGTAATTGTTGTGCTCTCGCAATTACAAAAAGGTAACGCACCGTTAGAAAATCTTATTAGTTTCCTAACTTTTTTTCTAGCGGTGCAAAAGTGCTGGAATGACTACATATGTACTCGTTGTGCTCTCGCAATTACAAAAAGGTAACGCACCGTTAGAAAATCTTATTAGTTTTCTAACGTTTTTCCTAGCGGTGCAAAAGTGCTGGAATGACTACATATGTAATTGTTGTGCTCTCGCAATTACAAAAAGCTAACGTACCGTTAGAAAATCTTATTAGTTTCCTAACTTTTTTTCTAGCGGGGCAAAAGTGCTGGAATGACTACATATGTAATTGTCGTGCTCTCGCAATTACAAAAAGGTAACGCACCGTTAGAAAACCTTATTAGTTTCCTAACTTTTTTTCTAGCGGTGCAAAAGTGTTGGAATGACTAGATATGTAGATGTTGTGCTCTCGCAATTACAAAAAGGTAACGCACCGTTAGAAAATCCCATTAGTTTCCTAACTTTTTTTCTAGCGGTGCAAAAGTGCCGGAATGACTACATATGTAATTGTCGTGCTCTCGCAATTACAAAAAGGTAACGCACCGTTAGAAAATCTTATTAGTTTCCTAACTTTTTTTCTAGCAGTGCAAAAATGCTGGAATGACTACATATGTAATTGTTGTGCTCTCGCAATTACAAAAAGGTAACGCACCGTTAGAAAATCTTATTACTTTCCTAACTTTTTTTCTAGCGGGGCAAAAGTGCTGGAATGACTACATATGTACTCGTTGTGCTCTCGCAATTACAAAAAGGTAACGCACCGTTAGAAAATCTTATTACTTTCCTAACTTTTTTTCTAGCGGTGCAAAAGTGCTGGAATGACTACATATGTAATTGTTGTGCTCTCGCAATTACAAAAAGGTAACGCACCGTTAGAAAATCTTATTAGTTTCCTAACGTTTTTCCTAGCGGTGCAAAAGTGCTGGAATGACTACATATGTAATTGTTGTGCTCTCGCAATTACAAAAAGGTAACGCACCGTTAGAAAATCTTATTAGTTTCCTAACTTTTTTTCTAGCGGTGCAAAAGTGCTGGAATGACTACATATGTACTCGTTGTGCTCTCGCAATTACAAAAAGGTAACGCACCGTTAGAAAATCTTATTAGTTTTCTAACGTTTTTCCTAGCGGTGCAAAAGTGCTGGAATGACTACATATGTAATTGTTGTGCTCTCGCAATTACAAAAAGCTAACGTACCGTTAGAAAATCTTATTAGTTTCCTAACTTTTTTTCTAGCGGGGCAAAAGTGCTGGAATGACTACATATGTAATTGTCGTGCTCTCGCAATTACAAAAAGGTAACGCACCGTTAGAAAACCTTATTAGTTTCCTAACTTTTTTTCTAGCGGTGCAAAAGTGTTGGAATGACTAGATATGTAGATGTTGTGCTCTCGCAATTACAAAAAGGTAACGCACCGTTAGAAAATCCCATTAGTTTCCTAACTTTTTTTCTAGCGGTGCAAAAGTGCCGGAATGACTACATATGTAATTGTCGTGCTCTCGCAATTACAAAAAGGTAACGCACCGTTAGAAAATCTTATTAGTTTCCTAACTTTTTTTCTAGCAGTGCAAAAATGCTGGAATGACTACATATGTAATTGTTGTGCTCTCGCAATTACAAAAAGGTAACGCACCGTTAGAAAATCTTATTACTTTCCTAACTTTTTTTCTAGCGGGGCAAAAGTGCTGGAATGACTACATATGTACTCGTTGTGCTCTCGCAATTACAAAAAGGTAACGCACCGTTAGAAAATCTTATTACTTTCCTAACTTTTTTTCTAGCGGTGCAAAAGTGCTGGAATGACTACATATGTAATTGTTGTGCTCTCGCAATTACAAAAAGGTAACGCACCGTTAGAAAATCTTATTAGTTTCCTAACGTTTTTCCTAGCGGTGCAAAAGTGCTGGAATGACTACATATGTAATTGTTGTGCTCTCGCAATTACAAAAAGGTAACGCACCGTTAGAAAATCTTATTAGTTTCCTAACTTTTTTTCTAGCAGTGCAAAAGTGCTGGAATGACTACATATGTAATTGTTGTGCTCTCGCAATTACAAAAAGCTAACGCACCGTTAGAAAATCTTATTAGTTTCCTAACTTTTTTTCTAGCGGTGCAAAAGTGCTGGAATGACTACATATGTAATTGTTGTGCTCTCGCAATTACAAAAAGCTAACGTACCGTTAGAAAATCTTATTAGTTTCCTAACTTTTTTTCTAGCGGTGCAAAAGTGCTGGACTGACTACATATGTAATTGTTGTGCTCTCAGAATTCTAAAAAGTCAACGCACCGTTAGAAAATCTTATTAGTTTCCTAACTTTTTTTCTAGCGGTGCAAAAGTGCTGGAATGACTACATATGTAATTGTTGTGCTCTCGCAATTACAAAAAGCTAACGTACCGTTAGAAAATCTTATTAGTTTCCTAACTTTTTTTCTAGCGGTGCAAAAGTGCTGGACTGACTACATATGTAATTGTTGTGCTCTCAGAATTCTAAAAAGTCAACGCACCGTTAGAAAATCTTATTAGTTTCCTAACTTTTTTTCTAGCGGTGCAAAAGTGCTGGAATGACTACATATGTAATTGTTGTGCTCTCGCAATTACAAAAAGCTAACGTACCGTTAGAAAATCTTATTAGTTTCCTAACTTTTTTTCTAGCGGTGCAAAAGTGCTGGACTGACTACATATGTAATTGTTGTGCTCTCAGAATTCTAAAAAGTCAACGCACCGTTAGAAAATCTTATTAGTTTCCTAACTTTTTTTCTAGCGGTGCAAAAGTGCTGGAATGACTACATATGTAATTGTCGTGCTCTCGCAATTACAAAAAGGTAACGCACCGTTAGAAAATCTTATTACTTTCCTAACTTTTTTTCTAGCGGGGCAAAAGTGCTGGAATGACTACATATGTACTCGTTGTGCTCTCGCAATTACAAAAAGGTAACGCACCGTTAGAAAATCTTATTAGTTTCCTAACTTTTTTTCTAGCGGTGCAAAAGTGTTGGAATGACTAGATATGTAGATGTTGTGCTCTCGCAATTACAAAAAGGTAACGCACCGTTAGAAAATCCCATTAGTTTCCTAACTTTTTTTCTAGCGGTGCAAAAGTGCTGGAATGACTACATATGTAATTGTCGTCCTCTCGCAATTACAAAAAGGTAACGCACCGTTAGAAAATCTTATTAATTTCCTAACTTTTTTTCTAGCGGTGCAAAAGTGCCGGAATGACTACATATGTAATTGTCGTGCTCTCGCAATTACAAAAAGGTAACGCACCGTTAAAAAATCCCATTAGTTTCCTAACTTTTTTTCTAGCGGTGCAAAAGTGCTGTAATGACTACATATGTAATTGTTGTGCTCTCGCAATTACAAAAAGGTAACGCACCGTTAGAAAATCTTATTAGTTTCCTAACTTTTTTTCTAGCAGTGCAAAAGTGCTGGAATGACTACATATGTAATTGTTGTGCTCTCGCAATTACAAAAAGCTAACGCACCGTTAGAAAATATTATTAGTTTCCTAACTTTTTTTCTAGCGGTGCAAAAGTGCTGGAATGACTACATATGTACTCGTTGTGCTCTCGCAATTACAAAAAGGTAACGCACCGTTAGAAAATCTTATTACTTTCCTAACTTTTTTTCTAGCGGTGCAAAAGTGCTGGAATGACTACATATGTAATTGTTGTGCTCTCGCAATTACAAAAAGGTAACGCACCGTTAGAAAATCTTATTAGTTTCCTAACGTTTTTCCTAGCGGTGCAAAAGTGCTGGAATGACTACATATGTAATTGTTGTGCTCTCGCAATTATAAAAAGGTAACGCACCGTTAGAAAATCTTATTAGTTTCCTAACTTTTTTTCTAGCAGTGCAAAAGTGCTGGAATGACTACATATGTAATTGTTGTGCTCTCGCAATTACAAAAAGCTAACGCACCGTTAGAAAATCTTATTAGTTTCCTAACTTTTTTTCTAGCGGTGCAAAAGTGCTGGAATGACTACATATGTAATTGTTGTGCTCTCGCAATTACAAAAAGCTAACGTACCGTTAGAAAATCTTATTAGTTTCCTAACTTTTTTTCTAGCGGTGCAAAAGTGCTGGACTGACTACATATGTAATTGTTGTGCTCTCAGAATTCTAAAAAGTCAACGCACCGTTAGAAAATCTTATTAGTTTCCTAACTTTTTTTCTAGCGGTGCAAAAGTGCTGGAATGACTACATATGTAATTGTTGTGCTCTCGCAATTACAAAAAGCTAACGTACCGTTAGAAAATCTTATTAGTTTCCTAACTTTTTTTCTAGCGGTGCAAAAGTGCTGGACTGACTACATATGTAATTGTTGTGCTCTCAGAATTCTAAAAAGTCAACGCACCGTTAGAAAATCTTATTAGTTTCCTAACTTTTTTTCTAGCGGTGCAAAAGTGCTGGAATGACTACATATGTAATTGTCGTGCTCTCGCAATTACAAAAAGGTAACGCACCGTTAGAAAATCTTATTACTTTCCTAACTTTTTTTCTAGCGGGGCAAAAGTGCTGGAATGACTACATATGTAATTGTTGTGCTCTCGCAATTACAAAAAGGTAACGCACCGTTAGAAAATCTTATTAGTTTCCTAACTTTTTTTCTAGCGGTGCAAAAGTGTTGGAATGACTAGATATGTAGATGTTGTGCTCTCGCAATTACAAAAAGGTAACGCACCGTTAGAAAATCCCATTAGTTTCCTAACTTTTTTTCTAGCGGTGCAAAAGTGCTGGAATGACTACATATGTAATTGTCGTCCTCTCGCAATTACAAAAAGGTAACGCACCGTTAGAAAATCTTATTAATTTCCTAACTTTTTTTCTAGCGGTGCAAAAGTGCCGGAATGACTACATATGTAATTGTTGTGCTCTCGCAATTACAAAAAGCTAACGCACCGTTAGAAAATCTTATTAGTTTCCTAACTTTTTTTCTAGCGGTGCAAAAGTGCTGGAATGACTACATATGTACTCGTTGTGCTCTCGCAATTACAAAAAGGTAACGCACCGTTAGAAAATCCCATTAGTTTCCTAACTTTTTTTCTAGCAGTGCAAAAGTGCTGGAATGACTACATATGTAATTGTTGTGCTCTCGCAATTACAAAAAGCTAACGCACCGTTAGAAAATCTTATTAGTTTCCTAACGTTTTTCCTAGCGGTGCAAAAGTGCTGGAATGACTACATATGTAATTGTTGTGCTCTCGCAATTACAAAAAGGTAACGCACCGTTAGAAAATCTTATTAGTTTCCTAACTTTTTTTCTAGCAGTGCAAAAGTGCTGGAATGACTACATATGTAATTGTTGTGCTCTCGCAATTACAAAAAGCTAACGCACCGTTAGAAAATCTTATTAGTTTCCTAACTTTTTTTCTAGCGGTGCAAAAGTGCTGGAATGACTACATATGTAATTGTTGTGCTCTTGCAATTACAAAAAGCTAACGTACCGTTAGAAAATCTTATTAGTTTCCTAACTTTTTTTCTAGCGGTGCAAAAGTGCTGGACTGACTACATATGCAATTGTTGTGCTCTCAGAATTCTAAAAAGTCAACGCACCGTTAGAAAATCTTATTAGTTTCCTAACTTTTTTTCTAGCGGTGCAAAAGTGCTGGAATGACTACATATGTAATTGTCGTGCTCTCGCAATTACAAAAAGGTAACGCACCGTTAGAAAATCTTATTACTTTCCTAACTTTTTTTCTAGCGGGGCAAAAGTGCTGGAATGACTACATATGTACTCGTTGTGCTCTCGCAATTACAAAAAGGTAACGCACCGTTAGAAAATCTTATTAGTTTCCTAACTTTTTTTCTAGCGGTGCAAAAGTGTTGGAATGACTAGATATGTAGATGTTGTGCTCTCGCAATTACAAAAAGGTAACGCACCGTTAGAAAATCCCATTAGTTTCCTAACTTTTTTTCTAGCGGTGCAAAAGTGCTGGAATGACTACATATGTAATTGTCGTCCTCTCGCAATTACAAAAAGGTAACGCACCGTTAGAAAATCTTATTAATTTCCTAACTTTTTTTCTAGCGGTGCAAAAGTGCCGAAATGACTACATATGTAATTGTCGTGCTCTCGCAATTACAAAAAGGTAACGCACCGTTAAAAAATCCCATTAGTTTCCTAACTTTTTTTCTAGCGGTGCAAAAGTGCTGTAATGACTACATATGTAATTGTTGTGCTCTCGCAATTACAAAAAGGTAACGCACCGTTAGAAAATCTTATTAGTTTCCTAACTTTTTTTCTAGCAGTGCAAAAGTGCTGGAATGACTACATATGTAATTGTTGTGCTCTCGCAATTACAAAAAGCTAACGCACCGTTAGAAAATCTTATTAGTTTCCTAACTTTTTTTCTAGCAGTGCAAAAGTGCTGGAATGACTACATATGTAATTGTTGTGCTCTCGCAATTACAAAAAGCTAACGCACCGTTAGAAAATCTTATTAGTTTCCTAACTTTTTTTCTAGCGGTGCAAAAGTGCTGGAATGACTACATATGTAATTGTCGTGCGCACGACAATTACATATGTAGTCATTCCAGCACTTTTGCACCGCTAGGAAAAACGTTAGGAAACTAATAAGATTTTCTAACGGTGCGTTACCTTTTTGTAATTGCGAGAGCACAACAATTACATATGTAGTCATTCCAGCACTTTTGCACCGCTAGGAAAAACGTTAGGAAACTAATAAGATTTTCTAACGGTGCGTTACCTTTTTGTAATTGCGAGAGCACAACAATTACATATGTAGTCATTCCAGCACTTTTGCACCGCTAGAAAAAAAGTTAGGAAAGTAATAAGATTTTCTAACGGTGCGTTACCTTTTTGTAATTGCGAGAGCACAACGAGTACATATGTAGTCATTCCAGCACTTTTGCCCCGCTAGAAAAAAAGTTAGGAAAGTAATAAGATTTTCTAACGGTGCGTTACCTTTTTGTAATTGCGAGAGCACAACGAGTACATATGTAGTCATTCCAGCACTTTTGCCCCGCTAGAAAAAAAGTTAGGAAAGTAATAAGATTTTCTAACGGTGCGTTACCTTTTTGTAATTGCGAGAGCACAACAATTACATATGTAGTCATTCCAGCACTTTTGCACTGCTAGAAAAAAAGTTAGGAAACTAATAAGATTTTCTAACGGTGCGTTACCTTTTTGTAATTGCGAGAGCACAACGAGTACATATGTAGTCATTCCAGCACTTTTGCACCGCTAGAAAAAAAGTTAGGAAAGTAATAAGATTTTCTAACGGTGCGTTACCTTTTTGTAATTGCGAGAGCACAACGAGTACATATGTAGTCATTCCAGCACTTTTGCCCCGCTAGAAAAAAAGTTAGGAAAGTAATAAGATTTTCTAACGGTGCGTTACCTTTTTGTAATTGCGAGAGCACGACAATTACATATGTAGTCATTCCAGCACTTTTGCAACGCTAGGAAAAACGTTAGGAAACTAATAAGATTTTCTAACGGTGCGTTACCTTTTTGTAATTGCGAGAGCACAACGAGTACATATGTAGTCATTCCAGCACTTTTGCACCGCTAGAAAAAAAGTTAGGAAAGTAATAAGATTTTCTAACGGTGCATTACCTTTTTGTAATTGCGAGAGCACAACGAGTACATATGTAGTCATTCCAGCACTTTTGCCCCGCTAGAAAAAAAGTTAGGAAACTAATGGGATTTTCTAACGGTGCGTTACCTTTTTGTAATTGCGAGAGCACAACATCTACATATCTAGTCATTCCAGCACTTTTGCACCGCTAGAAAAAAAGTTAGGAAACTAATAAGATTTTCTAACGGTGCGTTACCTTTTTGTAATTGCGAGAGCACAACGAGTACATATGTAGTCATTCCAGCACTTTTGCCCCGCTAGAAAAAAAGTTAGGAAAGTAATAAGATTTTCTAACGGTGCGTTACCTGTTTGTAATTGCGAGAGGACGACAATTACATATGTAGTCATTCCAGCACTTTTGCACCGCTAGAAAAAAAGTTAGGAAACTAATGGGATTTTCTAACGGTGCGTTACCTTTTTGTAATTGCGAGAGCACAACATCTACATATCTAGTCATTCCAGCACTTTTGCACCGCTAGAAAAAAAAATAGGAAACTAATAAGATTTTCTAACGGTGCGTTACCTTTTTGTAATTGCGAGAGCACAACGAGTACATATGTAGTCATTCCAGCACTTTTGCCCCGCTAGAAAAAAAGTTAGGAAAGTAATAAGATTTTCTAACGGTGCGTTACCTTTTTGTAATTGCGAGAGCACGACAATTACATATGTAGTCATTCCAGCACTTTTGCACCGCTAGGAAAAACGTTAGGAAACTAATAAGATTTTCTAACGGTGCGTTACCTTTTTGTAATTGCGAGAGCACAACGAGTACATATGTAGTCATTCCAGCACTTTTGCACTGCTAGAAAAGAAGTTAGGAAAGTAATAAGATTTGCTAACGGTGCGTTACCTTTTTGTAATTGCGAGATCACAACAATTACATATGTAGTCATTCCAGCACTTTTGCACCGCTAGGAAAAACGTTAGGAAACTAATAAGATTTTCTAACGGTGCGTTACCTTTTTGTAATTGCGAGAGCACAACGAGTACATATGTAGTCATTCCAGCACTTTTGCACCGATAGAAAAAAAGTTAGGAAACTAATAAGATTTTCTAACGGTGCGTTAGCTTTTTGTAATTGCGAGAGCACAACAATTACATATGTAGTCATTCCAGCACTTTTGCACTGCTAGAAAAAAAGTTAGGAAACTAATAAGATTTTCTAACGGTGCGTTACCTTTTTGTAATTGCGAGAGCACAACGAGTACATATGTAGTCATTCCAGCACTTTTGCACCGCTAGAAAAAAAGTTAGGAAAGTAATAAGATTTTCTAACGGTGCGTTACCTTTTTGTAATTGCGAGAGCACAACGAGTACATATGTAGTCATTCCAGCACTTTTGCCCCGCTAGAAAAAAAGTTAGGAAAGTAATAAGATTTTCTAACGGTGCGTTACCTTTTTGTAATTGCGAGAGCACGACAATTACATATGTAGTCATTCCAGCACTTTTGCACCGCTAGGAAAAACGTTAGGAAACTAATAAGATTTTCTAACGGTGCGTTACCTTTTTGTAATTGCGAGAGCACAACGAGTACATATGTAGTCATTCCAGCACTTTTGCACCGCTAGAAAAAAAGTTAGGAAAGTAATAAGATTTTCTAACGGTGCGTTACCTTTTTGTAATTGCGAGAGCACAACGAGTACATATGTAGTCATTCCAGCACTTTTGCCCCGCTAGAAAAAAAGTTAGGAAACTAATGGGATTTTCTAACGGTGCGTTACCTTTTTGTAATTGCGAGAGCACAACATCTACATATCTAGTCATTCCAGCACTTTTGCACCGCTAGAAAAAAAGTTAGGAAACTAATAAGATTTTCTAACGGTGCGTTACCTTTTTGTAATTGCGAGAGCACAACGAGTACATATGTAGTCATTCCAGCACTTTTGCCCCGCTAGAAAAAAAGTTAGGAAAGTAATAAGATTTTCTAACGGTGCGTTACCTTTTTGTAATTGCGAGAGGACGACAATTACATATGTAGTCATTCCAGCACTTTTGCACCGCTAGAAAAAAAGTTAGGAAACTAATGGGATTTTCTAACGGTGCGTTACCTTTTTGTAATTGCGAGAGCACAACATCTACATATCTAGTCATTCCAGCACTTTTGCACCGCTAGAAAAAAAAATAGGAAACTAATAAGATTTTCTAACGGTGCGTTACCTTTTTGTAATTGCGAGAGCACAACGAGTACATATGTAGTCATTCCAGCACTTTTGCCCCGCTAGAAAAAAAGTTAGGAAAGTAATAAGATTTTCTAACGGTGCGTTACCTTTTTGTAATTGCGAGAGCACGACAATTACATATGTAGTCATTCCAGCACTTTTGCACCGCTAGGAAAAACGTTAGGAAACTAATAAGATTTTCTAACGGTGCGTTACCTTTTTGTAATTGCGAGAGCACAACGAGTACATATGTAGTCATTCCAGCACTTTTGCACTGCTAGAAAAGAAGTTAGGAAAGTAATAAGATTTGCTAACGGTGCGTTACCTTTTTGTAATTGCGAGATCACAACAATTACATATGTAGTCATTCCAGCACTTTTGCACCGCTAGGAAAAACGTTAGGAAACTAATAAGATTTTCTAACGGTGCGTTACCTTTTTGTAATTGCGAGAGCACAACGAGTACATATGTAGTCATTCCAGCACTTTTGCACCGATAGAAAAAAAGTTAGGAAACTAATAAGATTTTCTAACGGTGCGTTAGCTTTTTGTAATTGCGAGAGCACAACAATTACATATGTAGTCATTCCAGCACTTTTGCACTGCTAGAAAAAAAGTTAGGAAACTAATAAGATTTTCTAACGGTGCGTTACCTTTTTGTAATTGCGAGAGCACAACGAGTACATATGTAGTCATTCCAGCACTTTTGCACCGCTAGAAAAAAAGTTAGGAAAGTAATAAGATTTTCTAACGGTGCGTTACCTTTTTGTAATTGCGAGAGCACAACGAGTACATATGTAGTCATTCCAGCACTTTTGCCCCGCTAGAAAAAAAGTTAGGAAAGTAATAAGATTTTCTAACGGTGCGTTACCTTTTTGTAATTGCGAGAGCACGACAATTACATATGTAGTCATTCCAGCACTTTTGCACCGCTAGGAAAAACGTTAGGAAACTAATAAGATTTTCTAACGGTGCGTTACCTTTTTGTAATTGCGAGAGCACAACGAGTACATATGTAGTCATTCCAGCACTTTTGCACCGCTAGAAAAAAAGTTAGGAAAGTAATAAGATTTTCTAACGGTGCGTTACCTTTTTGTAATTGCGAGAGCACAACGAGTACATATGTAGTCATTCCAGCACTTTTGCCCCGCTAGAAAAAAAGTTAGGAAACTAATGGGATTTTCTAACGGTGCGTTACCTTTTTGTAATTGCGAGAGCACAACATCTACATATCTAGTCATTCCAGCACTTTTGCACCGCTAGAAAAAAAGTTAGGAAACTAATAAGATTTTCTAACGGTGCGTTACCTTTTTGTAATTGCGAGAGCACAACGAGTACATATGTAGTCATTCCAGCACTTTTGCCCCGCTAGAAAAAAAGTTAGGAAAGTAATAAGATTTTCTAACGGTGCGTTACCTTTTTGTAATTGCGAGAGGACGACAATTACATATGTAGTCATTCCAGCACTTTTGCACCGCTAGAAAAAAAGTTAGGAAACTAATGGGATTTTCTAACGGTGCGTTACCTTTTTGTAATTGCGAGAGCACAACATCTACATATCTAGTCATTCCAGCACTTTTGCACCGCTAGAAAAAAAGTTAGGAAACTAATAAGATTTTCTAACGGTGCGTTACCTTTTTGTAATTGCGAGAGCACAACGAGTACATATGTAGTCATTCCAGCACTTTTGCCCCGCTAGAAAAAAAGTTAGGAAAGTAATAAGATTTTCTAACGGTGCGTTACCTTTTTGTAATTGCGAGAGCACGACAATTACATATGTAGTCATTCCAGCACTTTTGCACCGCTAGGAAAAACGTTAGGAAACTAATAAGATTTTCTAACGGTGCGTTACCTTTTTGTAATTGCGAGAGCACAACGAGTACATATGTAGTCATTCCAGCACTTTTGCACCGCTAGAAAAAAAGTTAGGAAAGTAATAAGATTTTCTAACGGTGCGTTACCTTTTTGTAATTGCGAGAGCACAACGAGTACATATGTAGTCATTCCAGCACTTTTGCCCCGCTAGAAAAAAAGTTAGGAAACTAATGGGATTTTCTAACGCTGCGTTACCTTTTTGTAATTGCGAGAGCACAACATCTACATATCTAGTCATTCCAGCACTTTTGCACCGCTAGAAAAAAAGTTAGGAAAGTAATAAGATTTTCTAACGGTGCGTTACCTTTTTGTAATTGCGAGAGCACAACGAGTACATATGTAGTCATTCCAGCACTTTTGCCCCGCTAGAAAAAAAGTTAGGAAACTAATGGGATTTTCTAACGGTGCGTTACCTTTTTGTAATTGCGAGAGCACAACATCTACATATCTAGTCATTCCAGCACTTTTGCACCGCTAGAAAAAAAGTTAGGAAACTAATAAGATTTTCTAACGGTGCGTTACCTTTTTGTAATTGCGAGAGCACAACGAGTACATATGTAGTCATTCCAGCACTTTTGCCCCGCTAGAAAAAAAGTTAGGAAAGTAATAAGATTTTCTAACGGTGCGTTACCTTTTTGTAATTGAGAGAGCACGACAATTACATATGTAGTCATTCCAGCACTTTTGCCCCGCTAGAAAAAAAGTTAGGAAAGTAATAAGATTTTCTAACGGTGCGTTGACTTTTTAGAATTCTGAGAGCACAACAATTACATATGTAGTCATTCCAGCACTTTTGCACCGCTAGAAAAAAAGTTAGGAAACTAATAAGATTTTCTAACGGTGCGTTAGCTTTTTGTAATTGCGAGAGCACAACAATTACATATGTAGTCATTCCAGCACTTTTGCACCGCTAGAAAAAAAGTTAGGAAACTAATGGGATTTTCTAACGGTGCGTTACCTTTTTGTAATTGCGAGAGCACAACATCTACATATCTAGTCATTCCAGCACTTTTGCACCGCTAGAAAAAAAGTTCGGAAACTAATAAGATTTTCTAACGGTGCGTTACCTTTTTGTAATTGCGAGAGCACAACGAGTACATATGTAGTCATTCCAGCACTTTTGCACTGCTAGAAAAAAAGTTCGGAAACTAATAAGATTTTCTAACGGTGCGTTACCTTTTTGTAATTGCGAGAGCACAACAATTACATATGTAGTCATTACAGCACCTTTGCACCGCTAGAAAAAAAGTTAGGAAACTAATGGGATTTTTTAACGGTGCGTTACCTTTTTGTAATTGCGAGAGCACGACAATTACATATGTAGTCATTCCGGCACTTTTGCACCGCTAGAAAAAAAGTTAGGAAACTAATGGGATTTTCTAACGGTGCGTTACCTTTTTGTAATTGCGAGAGCACAACATCTACATATCTAGTCATTCCAGCACTTTTGCACCGCTAGAAAAAAAGTTAGGAAACTAATAAGATTTTCTAACGGTGCGTTACCTTTTTGTAATTGCGAGAGCACAACGAGTACATATGTAGTCATTCCAGCACTTTTGCACCGCTAGAAAAAAAGTTAGGAAAGTAATAAGATTTTCTAACGGTGCGTTACCTTTTTGTAATTGCGAGAGCACAACGAGTACATATGTAGTCATTCCAGCACTTTTGCCCCGCTAGAAAAAAAGTTAGGAAACTAATGGGATTTTCTAACGGTGCGTTACCTTTTTGTAATTGCGAGAGCACAACATCTACATATCTAGTCATTCCAGCACTTTTGCACCGCTAGAAAAAAAGTTAGGAAAGTAATAAGATTTTCTAACGGTGCGTTACCTTTTTGTAATTGCGAGAGCACAACGAGTACATATGTAGTCATTCCAGCACTTTTGCCCCGCTAGAAAAAAAGTTAGGAAAGTAATAAGATTTTCTAACGGTGCGTTACCTTTTTGTAATTGCGAGAGCACGACAATTACATATGTAGTCATTCCAGCACTTTTGCACCGCTAGGAAAAACGTTAGGAAACTAATAAGATTTTCTAACGGTGCGTTACCTTTTTGTAATTGCGAGAGCACAACGAGTACATATGTAGTCATTCCAGCACTTTTGCACCGCTAGAAAAAAAGTTAGGAAAGTAATAAGATTTTCTAACGGTGCGTTACCTTTTTGTAATTGCGAGAGCACAACGAGTACATATGTAGTCATTCCAGCACTTTTGCCCCGCTAGAAAAAAAGTTAGGAAACTAATGGGATTTTCTAACGGTGCGTTACCTTTTTGTAATTGCGAGAGCACAACATCTACATATCTAGTCATTCCAGCACTTTTGCACCGCTAGAAAAAAAGTTA
This sequence comes from Diabrotica undecimpunctata, assembly GCF_040954645.1. NCBI lineage: Eukaryota > Metazoa > Arthropoda > Insecta > Coleoptera > Chrysomelidae > Diabrotica > Diabrotica undecimpunctata. The sequence continues at coordinate 1,224,106 of NW_027311890.1, read as the reverse complement.
GGAAACTAATAAGATTTTCTAACGGTGCGTTACCTTTTTGTAATTGCGAGAGCACAACGAGTACATATGTAGTCATTCCAGCACTTTTGCCCCGCTAGAAAAAAAGTTAGGAAAGTAATAAGATTTTCTAACGGTGCGTTACCTTTTTGTAATTGCGAGAGGACGACAATTACATATGTAGTCATTCCAGCACTTTTGCACCGCTAGAAAAAAAGTTAGGAAACTAATGGGATTTTCTAACGGTGCGTTACCTTTTTGTAATTGCGAGAGCACAACATCTACATATCTAGTCATTCCAGCACTTTTGCACCGCTAGAAAAAAAGTTAGGAAACTAATAAGATTTTCTAACGGTGCGTTACCTTTTTGTAATTGCGAGAGCACAACGAGTACATATGTAGTCATTCCAGCACTTTTGCCCCGCTAGAAAAAAAGTTAGGAAAGTAATAAGATTTTCTAACGGTGCGTTACCTTTTTGTAATTGCGAGAGCACGACAATTACATATGTAGTCATTCCAGCACTTTTGCACCGCTAGGAAAAACGTTAGGAAACTAATAAGATTTTCTAACGGTGCGTTACCTTTTTGTAATTGCGAGAGCACAACGAGTACATATGTAGTCATTCCAGCACTTTTGCACCGCTAGAAAAAAAGTTAGGAAAGTAATAAGATTTTCTAACGGTGCGTTACCTTTTTGTAATTGCGAGAGCACAACGAGTACATATGTAGTCATTCCAGCACTTTTGCCCCGCTAGAAAAAAAGTTAGGAAACTAATGGGATTTTCTAACGCTGCGTTACCTTTTTGTAATTGCGAGAGCACAACATCTACATATCTAGTCATTCCAGCACTTTTGCACCGCTAGAAAAAAAGTTAGGAAAGTAATAAGATTTTCTAACGGTGCGTTACCTTTTTGTAATTGCGAGAGCACAACGAGTACATATGTAGTCATTCCAGCACTTTTGCCCCGCTAGAAAAAAAGTTAGGAAACTAATGGGATTTTCTAACGGTGCGTTACCTTTTTGTAATTGCGAGAGCACAACATCTACATATCTAGTCATTCCAGCACTTTTGCACCGCTAGAAAAAAAGTTAGGAAACTAATAAGATTTTCTAACGGTGCGTTACCTTTTTGTAATTGCGAGAGCACAACGAGTACATATGTAGTCATTCCAGCACTTTTGCCCCGCTAGAAAAAAAGTTAGGAAAGTAATAAGATTTTCTAACGGTGCGTTACCTTTTTGTAATTGAGAGAGCACGACAATTACATATGTAGTCATTCCAGCACTTTTGCCCCGCTAGAAAAAAAGTTAGGAAAGTAATAAGATTTTCTAACGGTGCGTTGACTTTTTAGAATTCTGAGAGCACAACAATTACATATGTAGTCATTCCAGCACTTTTGCACCGCTAGAAAAAAAGTTAGGAAACTAATAAGATTTTCTAACGGTGCGTTAGCTTTTTGTAATTGCGAGAGCACAACAATTACATATGTAGTCATTCCAGCACTTTTGCACCGCTAGAAAAAAAGTTAGGAAACTAATGGGATTTTCTAACGGTGCGTTACCTTTTTGTAATTGCGAGAGCACAACATCTACATATCTAGTCATTCCAGCACTTTTGCACCGCTAGAAAAAAAGTTCGGAAACTAATAAGATTTTCTAACGGTGCGTTACCTTTTTGTAATTGCGAGAGCACAACGAGTACATATGTAGTCATTCCAGCACTTTTGCACTGCTAGAAAAAAAGTTCGGAAACTAATAAGATTTTCTAACGGTGCGTTACCTTTTTGTAATTGCGAGAGCACAACAATTACATATGTAGTCATTACAGCACCTTTGCACCGCTAGAAAAAAAGTTAGGAAACTAATGGGATTTTTTAACGGTGCGTTACCTTTTTGTAATTGCGAGAGCACGACAATTACATATGTAGTCATTCCGGCACTTTTGCACCGCTAGAAAAAAAGTTAGGAAATTAATAAGATTTTCTAACGGTGCGTTACCTTTTTGTAATTGCGAGAGGACGACAATTACATATGTAGTCATTCCAGCACTTTTGCACCGCTAGAACAAAAGTTAGGAAACTAATGGGATTTTCTAACGGTGCGTTACCTTTTTGTAATTGCGAGAGCACAACATCTACATATCTAGTCATTCCAACACTTTTGCACCGCTAGAAAAAAAGTTAGGAAACTAATAAGATTTTCTAACGGTGCGTTACCTTTTTGTAATTGCGAGAGCACAACGAGTACATATGTAGTCATTCCAGCACTTTTGCCCCGCTAGAAAAAAAGTTAGGAAAGTAATAAGATTTTCTAACGGTGCGTTACCTTTTTGTAATTGCGAGAGCACGACAATTACATATGTAGTCATTCCAGCACTTTTGCACCGCTAGAAAAAAAGTTAGGAAACTAATGGGATTTTCTAACGGTGCGTTACCTTTTTGTAATTGCGAGAGCACAACATCTACATATCTAGTCATTCCAGCACTTTTGCACCGCTAGAAAAAAAAATAGGAAACTAATAAGATTTTCTAACGGTGCGTTACCTTTTTGTAATTGCGAGAGCACAACGAGTACATATGTAGTCATTCCAGCACTTTTGCCCCGCTAGAAAAAAAGTTAGGAAAGTAATAAGATTTTCTAACGGTGCGTTACCTTTTTGTAATTGCGAGAGCACGACAATTACATATGTAGTCATTCCAGCACTTTTGCACCGCTAGGAAAAACGTTAGGAAACTAATAAGATTTTCTAACGGTGCGTTACCTTTTTGTAATTGCGAGAGCACAACGAGTACATATGTAGTCATTCCAGCACTTTTGCACTGCTAGAAAAGAAGTTAGGAAAGTAATAAGATTTGCTAACGGTGCGTTACCTTTTTGTAATTGCGAGATCACAACAATTACATATGTAGTCATTCCAGCACTTTTGCACCGCTAGGAAAAACGTTAGGAAACTAATAAGATTTTCTAACGGTGCGTTACCTTTTTGTAATTGCGAGAGCACAACGAGTACATATGTAGTCATTCCAGCACTTTTGCACCGATAGAAAAAAAGTTAGGAAACTAATAAGATTTTCTAACGGTGCGTTAGCTTTTTGTAATTGCGAGAGCACAACAATTACATATGTAGTCATTCCAGCACTTTTGCACTGCTAGAAAAAAAGTTAGGAAACTAATAAGATTTTCTAACGGTGCGTTACCTTTTTGTAATTGCGAGAGCACAACGAGTACATATGTAGTCATTCCAGCACTTTTGCACCGCTAGAAAAAAAGTTAGGAAAGTAATAAGATTTTCTAACGGTGCGTTACCTTTTTGTAATTGCGAGAGCACAACGAGTACATATGTAGTCATTCCAGCACTTTTGCCCCGCTAGAAAAAAAGTTAGGAAAGTAATAAGATTTTCTAACGGTGCGTTACCTTTTTGTAATTGCGAGAGCACGACAATTACATATGTAGTCATTCCAGCACTTTTGCACCGCTAGGAAAAACGTTAGGAAACTAATAAGATTTTCTAACGGTGCGTTACCTTTTTGTAATTGCGAGAGCACAACGAGTACATATGTAGTCATTCCAGCACTTTTGCACCGCTAGAAAAAAAGTTAGGAAAGTAATAAGATTTTCTAACGGTGCGTTACCTTTTTGTAATTGCGAGAGCACAACGAGTACATATGTAGTCATTCCAGCACTTTTGCCCCGCTAGAAAAAAAGTTAGGAAACTAATGGGATTTTCTAACGGTGCGTTACCTTTTTGTAATTGCGAGAGCACAACATCTACATATCTAGTCATTCCAGCACTTTTGCACCGCTAGAAAAAAAGTTAGGAAACTAATAAGATTTTCAACGGTGCGTTACCTTTTTGTAATTGCGAGAGCACAACGAGTACATATGTAGTCATTCCAGCACTTTTGCCCCGCTAGAAAAAAAGTTAGGAAAGTAATAAGATTTTCTAACGGTGCGTTACCTTTTTGTAATTGCGAGAGGACGACAATTACATATGTAGTCATTCCAGCACTTTTGCACCGCTAGAAAAAAAGTTAGGAAACTAATGGGATTTTCTAACGGTGCGTTACCTTTTTGTAATTGCGAGAGCACAACATCTACATATCTAGTCATTCCAGCACTTTTGCACCGCTAGAAAAAAAGTTAGGAAACTAATAAGATTTTCTAACGGTGCGTTACCTTTTTGTAATTGCGAGAGCACAACGAGTACATATGTAGTCATTCCAGCACTTTTGCCCCGCTAGAAAAAAAGTTAGGAAAGTAATAAGATTTTCTAACGGTGCGTTACCTTTTTGTAATTGCGAGAGCACGACAATTACATATGTAGTCATTCCAGCACTTTTGCACCGCTAGGAAAAACGTTAGGAAACTAATAAGATTTTCTAACGGTGCGTTACCTTTTTGTAATTGCGAGAGCACAACGAGTACATATGTAGTCATTCCAGCACTTTTGCACCGCTAGAAAAAAAGTTAGGAAAGTAATAAGATTTTCTAACGGTGCGTTACCTTTTTGTAATTGCGAGAGCACAACGAGTACATATGTAGTCATTCCAGCACTTTTGCCCCGCTAGAAAAAAAGTTAGGAAACTAATGGGATTTTCTAACGCTGCGTTACCTTTTTGTAATTGCGAGAGCACAACATCTACATATCTAGTCATTCCAGCACTTTTGCACCGCTAGAAAAAAAGTTAGGAAAGTAATAAGATTTTCTAACGGTGCGTTACCTTTTTGTAATTGCGAGAGCACAACGAGTACATATGTAGTCATTCCAGCACTTTTGCCCCGCTAGAAAAAAAGTTAGGAAACTAATGGGATTTTCTAACGGTGCGTTACCTTTTTGTAATTGCGAGAGCACAACATCTACATATCTAGTCATTCCAGCACTTTTGCACCGCTAGAAAAAAAGTTAGGAAACTAATAAGATTTTCTAACGGTGCGTTACGTTTTTGTAATTGCGAGAGCACAACGAGTACATATGTAGTCATTCCAGCACTTTTGCCCCGCTAGAAAAAAAGTTAGGAAAGTAATAAGATTTTCTAACGGTGCGTTACCTTTTTGTAATTGAGAGAGCACGACAATTACATATGTAGTCATTCCAGCACTTTTGCCCCGCTAGAAAAAAAGTTAGGAAAGTAATAAGATTTTCTAACGGTGCGTTGACTTTTTAGAATTCTGAGAGCACAACAATTACATATGTAGTCATTCCAGCACTTTTGCACCGCTAGAAAAAAAGTTAGGAAACTAATAAGATTTTCTAACGGTGCGTTAGCTTTTTGTAATTGCGAGAGCACAACAATTACATATGTAGTCATTCCAGCACTTTTGCACCGCTAGAAAAAAAGTTAGGAAACTAATGGGATTTTCTAACGGTGCGTTACCTTTTTGTAATTGCGAGAGCACAACATCTACATATCTAGTCATTCCAGCACTTTTGCACCGCTAGAAAAAAAGTTCGGAAACTAATAAGATTTTCTAACGGTGCGTTACCTTTTTGTAATTGCGAGAGCACAACGAGTACATATGTAGTCATTCCAGCACTTTTGCACTGCTAGAAAAAAAGTTCGGAAACTAATAAGATTTTCTAACGGTGCGTTACCTTTTTGTAATTGCGAGAGCACAACAATTACATATGTAGTCATTACAGCACCTTTGCACCGCTAGAAAAAAAGTTAGGAAACTAATGGGATTTTTTAACGGTGCGTTACCTTTTTGTAATTGCGAGAGCACGACAATTACATATGTAGTCATTCCGGCACTTTTGCACCGCTAGAAAAAAAGTTAGGAAATTAATAAGATTTTCTAACGGTGCGTTACCTTTTTGTAATTGCGAGAGGACGACAATTACATATGTAGTCATTCCAGCACTTTTGCACCGCTAGAACAAAAGTTAGGAAACTAATGGGATTTTCTAACGGTGCGTTACCTTTTTGTAATTGCGAGAGCACAACATCTACATATCTAGTCATTCCAACACTTTTGCACCGCTAGAAAAAAAGTTAGGAAACTAATAAGATTTTCTAACGGTGCGTTACCTTTTTGTAATTGCGAGAGCACAACGAGTACATATGTAGTCATTCCAGCACTTTTGCCCCGCTAGAAAAAAAGTTAGGAAAGTAATAAGATTTTCTAACGGTGCGTTACCTTTTTGTAATTGCGAGAGCACGACAATTACATATGTAGTCATTCCAGCACTTTTGCACCGCTAGAAAAAAAGTTAGGAAACTAATAAGATTTTCTAACGGTGCGTTGACTTTTTAGAATTCTGAGAGCACAACAATTACATATGTAGTCATTCCAGCACTTTTGCACCGCTAGAAAAAAAGTTAGGAAACTAATAAGATTTTCTAACGGTGCGTTAGCTTTTTGTAATTGCGAGAGCACAACAATTACATATGTAGTCATTCCAGCACTTTTGCACCGCTAGGAAAAACGTTAGGAAACTAATAAGATTTTCTAACGGTGCGTTACCTTTTTGTAATTGCGAGAGCACAACGAGTACATATGTAGTCATTCCAGCACTTTTGCACCGCTAGAAAAAAAGTTAGGAAACTAATAAGATTTTCTAACGGTGCGTTACCTTTTTGTAATTGCGAGAGCACAACGAGTACATATGTAGTCATTCCAGCACTTTTGCACTGCTATAAAAAAAGTTAGAAAAGTAATAAGATTTTCTAACGGTGCGTTACATTTTTGTAATTGCGAGAGCACGACAATTACATATGTAGTCATTCCAGCACTTTTGCACCGCTAGAAAAAAAGTTAGGAAACTAGTAAGATTTTCTAAAGGTGCGTTAGCTTTTTGTAATTGCGAGAGCACAACAATTACATATGTAGTCATTCCAGCACTTTTGCACCGCTAGGAAAAACGTTAGGAAACTAATAAGATTTTCTAACGGTGCGTTACCTCGTTGTAATTGCGAGAGCACAACAATTACATGTATAGTCATTCCGGCACTTTTGCACGGCTAGAAAAAAAGTTAGGAAATTAATAAGATTTTCTAACGGTGCGTTACCTTTTTGTAATTGCGAGAGGACTACAATTACATATGTAGTCATTCCAGCACTTTTGCACCGCTAGAAAAAAAGTTAGGAAACTAATGGGATTTTCTAACGGTGCGTTACCTTTTTGTAATTGCGAGAGCACAACATCTACATATCTAGTCATTCCAGCACTTTTGCACCGCTAGAAAAAAAGTTAGGAAACTAATAAGATTTTCTAACGGTGCGTTACCTTTTTGTAATTGCGAGAGCACAACGAGTACATATGTAGTCATTCCAGCACTTTTGCCCCGCTAGAAAAAAAGTTAGGAAAGTAATAAGATTTTCTAACGGTGCGTTACCTTTTTGTAATTGCGAGAGCACGACAATTACATATGTAGTCATTCCAGCACTTTTGCACCGCTAGAAAAAAAGTTAGGAAACTAATAAGATTTTCTAACGGTGCGTTGACTTTTTAGAATTCTGAGAGCACAACAATTACATATGTAGTCATTCCAGCACTTTTGCACCGCTAGAAAAAAAGTTAGGAAACTAATAAGATTTTCTAACGGTGCGTTAGCTTTTTGTAATTGCGAGAGCACAACAATTACATATGTAGTCATTCCAGCACTTTTGCACCGCTAGGAAAAACGTTAGGAAACTAATAAGATTTTCTAACGGTGCGTTACCTTTTTGTAATTGCGAGAGCACAACGAGTACATATGTAGTCATTACAGCACTTTTGCACCGCTAGAAAAAAAGTTAGGAAACTAATAAGATTTTCTAACGGTGCGTTAGCTTTTTGTAATTGCGAGAGCACAACAATTACATATGTAGTCATTCCAGCACTTTTGCACCGCTAGAAAAAACGTTAGGAATCTAATAAGATTTTCTAACGGTGCGTTAGCTTTTTGTAATTGCGAGAGTACAACGAGTACATATGTAGTCATTCCAGCACTTTTGCACTGCTAGAAAAAAAGTTAGGAAAGTAATGAGATTTTCTAACGGTGCGTTACCTTTTTGTAATTGCGAGAGCACGACAATTACATCTGTAGTCATTCCAGCACTTTTGCACCGCTAGGAAAAAAGTTAGGAAACTAATAAGATTTTCTAACGGTGCGTTACCTTTTTGTAATTGCGAGAGCACAACGAGTACATATGTAGTCATTCCAGCACTTTTGCACTGCTAGAAAAGAAGTTAGGAAAGTAATAAGATTTGCTAACGGTGCGTTACCTTTTTGTAATTGCGAGAGCACAACGAGTACATATGTAGTCATTCCAGCACTTTTGCACTGCTAGAAAAAAAGTTAGGAAAGTAATGAGATTTTCTAACGGTGCGTTACCTTTTTGTAATTGCGAGAGCACAACATCTACATATCTAGTCATTCCAGCACTTTTGCACCGCTAGAAAAAAAGTTCGGAAACTAATAAGATTTTCTAACGGTGCGTTACCTTTTTGTAATTGCGAGAGCACAACGAGTACATATGTAGTCTTTCCAGCACTTTTGCACTGCTAGAAAAAAAGTTAGGAAACTAATAAGATTTTCTAACGGTGCGTTACCTTTTTGTAATTGCGAGAGCACAACAATTACATATGTAGTCATTACAGCACTTTTGCACCGCTAGAAAAAAAGTTAGGAAACTAATGGGATTTTTTAACGGTGCGTTACCTTTTTGTAATTGCGAGAGCACGACAATTACATATGTAGTCATTCCGGCACTTTTGCACCGCTAGAAAAAAAGTTAGGAAATTAATAAGATTTTCTAACGGTGCGTTACCTTTTTGTAATTGCGAGAGGACGACAATTACATATGTAGTCATTCCAGCACTTTTGCACCGCTAGAACAAAAGTTAGGAAACTAATGGGATTTTCTAACGGTGCGTTACCTTTTTGTAATTGCGAGAGCACAACATCTACATATCTAGTCATTCCAACACTTTTGCACCGCTAGAAAAAAAGTTAGGAAACTAATAAGATTTTCTAACGGTGCGTTACCTTTTTGTAATTGCGAGAGCACAACGAGTACATATGTAGTCATTCCAGCACTTTTGCCCCGCTAGAAAAAAAGTTAGGAAAGTAATAAGATTTTCTAACGGTGCGTTACCTTTTTGTAATTGCGAGAGCACAACAATTACATATGTAGTCATTCCAGCACTTTTGCACCGCTAGGAAAAACGTTAGGAAACTAATAAGATTTTCTAACGGTGCGTTGACTTTTTAGAATTCTGAGAGCACAACAATTACATATGTAGTCATTCCAGCACTTTTGCACCGCTAGAAAAAAAGTTAGGAAACTAATAAGATTTTCTAACGGTGCGTTAGCTTTTTGTAATTGCGAGAGCACAACAATTACATATGTAGTCATTCCAGCACTTTTGCACCGCTAGGAAAAACGTTAGGAAACTAATAAGATTTTCTAACGGTGCGTTACCTTTTTGTAATTGCGAGAGCACAACATCTACATATCTAGTCATTCCAGCACTTTTGCACCGCTAGGAAAAACGTTAGGAAATTAATAAGATTTTCTAACGGTGCGTTACCTTTTTGTAATTGCGAGAGGACGACAATTACATATGTAGTCATTCCAGCACTTTTGCACCGCTAGAAAAAAAGTTAGGAAACTAATGGGATTTTCTAACGGTGCGTTACCTTTTTGTAATTGCGAGAGCACAACATCTACATATCTAGTCATTCCAGCACTTTTGCACCGCTAGAAAAAAAGTTAGGAAACTAATAAGATTTTCTAACGGTGCGTTACCTTTTTGTAATTGCGAGAGCACAACGAGTACATATGTAGTCATTCCAGCACTTTTGCCCCGCTAGAAAAAAAGTTAGGAAAGTAATAAGATTTTCTAACGGTGCGTTACCTTTTTGTAATTGCGAGAGCACGACAATTACATATGTAGTCATTCCAGCACTTTTGCACCGCTAGAAAAAAAGTTAGGAAACTAACAAGATTTTCTAACGGTGCGTTGACTTTTTAGAATTCTGAGAGCACAACAATTACATATGTAGTCATTCCAGCACTTTTGCACCGCTAGAAAAAAAAGTTAGGAAACTAATAAGATTTTCTAACGGTGCGTTAGCTTTTTGTAATTGCGAGAGCACAACAATTACATATGTAGTCATTCCAGCACTTTTGCACCGCTAGGAAAAACGTTAGGAAACTAATAAGATTTTCTAACGGTGCGTTACCTTTTTGTAATTGCGAGAGCACAACGAGTACATATGTAGTCATTACAGCACTTTTGCACCGCTAGAAAAAAAGTTAGGAAACTAATAAGATTTTCTAACGGTGCGTTAGCTTTTTGTAATTGCGAGAGCACAACAATTACATATGTAGTCATTCCAGCACTTTTGCACCGCTAGAAAAAACGTTAGGAAACTAATAAGATTTTCTAACGGTGCGTTACCTTTTTGTAATTGCGAGAGCACAACAATTATATATGTAGTCATTCCAGCACTTTTGCACCGCTAGAAAAAAAGTTAGGAAAGTAATAAGATTTTCTAACGGTGCGTTACCTTTTTGTAATTGCGAGAGCACGACAATTACATATGTAGTCATTCCGGCACTTTTGCACCGCTAGAAAAAAAGTTAGGAAATTAATTGGATTTTCTAACGGTGCGTTACCTTTTTGTAATTGCGAGAGCACAACAATTACATATCTAGTCATTCCAGCACTTTTGCACCGCTAGAAAAAAAGTTAGGAAACTAATAAGATTTTCTAACGGTGCGTTACCTTTTTGTAATTGCGAGAGCACAGCGAGTACATATGTAGTCATTCCAGCACTTTTGCACCGCTAAAAAAAAAGTTAGGAAAGTAATAAGATTTTCTAACGGTGCGTTACCTTTTTGTAATTGCGAGAACACGACGATTACATATGTAGTCATTCCAGCACTTTTGCACCGCTAGAAAAAAAGTTAGGAAACTAATGGGATTTTTTAACGGTGCGTTACATTTTTGTAATTGCGAGAGCACAACAATTACATATGTAGTCATTCCAGCACTTTTGCACCGCTAGAAAAAATGTTAGGAAACTAATAAGATTTTCTAACGGTGCGTTACCTTTTTGTAATTGCGAGAACACAACAATTACATATATAGTCATTCCAGCACTTTTGCACCGCTAGAAAAAAAGTTTGGAAACTAATAAGATTTTCTTACGGTGCGTTACCTTTTTGTAATTGCGAGAGCACAACGAGTACATATGTAGTCATTCCAGCACTTTTGCACCGCTAGAAAAAACGTTAGGAAACTAATAAGATTTTCTAACGGTGCGTTAGCTTTTTGTAATTGCGAGAGCACAACAATTACATATGTAGTCATTCCAGCACTTTTGCTCCGCTAGAAAAAAAGTTTGGAAACTAATAAGATTTTCTTACGGTGCGTTACCTTTTTGTAATTGCGAGAGCACAACGAGTACATATGTAGTCATTCCAGCACTTTTGCACCGCTAGAAAAAACGTTAGGAAACTAATAAGATTTTCTAACGGTGCGTTAGCTTTTTGTAATTGCGAGAGCACAACAATTACATATGTAGTCATTCCAGCACTTTTGCACCGCTAGAAAAAAAGTTAGGAAAGTAATAAGATTTTCTAACGGTGCGTTACCTTTTTGTAATTGCGAGAGCACGACAATTACATATGTAGTCATTCCAGCACTTTTGCACCGCTAGAAAAAAAGTTAGGAAACTAATAAGATTTTCTAAAGGTGCGTTGACTTTTTAGAATTCTGAGAGCACAACAATTACATATGTAGTCATTCCAGCACTTTTGCACCGCTAGAAAAAAAGTTAGGAAACTAATAAGATTTTCTAACGGTGCGTTACCTTTTTGTAATTGCGAGAGCACAACGAGTACATATGTAGTCATTCCAGCACTTTTGCACTGCTAGAAAAAAAGTTAGAAAAGTAATAAGATTTTCTAACGGTGCGTTACCTTTTTGTAATTGCGAGAGCACGACAATTACATATGTAGTCATTCCAGCACTTTTGCACCGCTAGAAAAAAAGTTAGGAAACTAATAAGATTTTCTAACGGTGCGTTAGCTTTTTGTAATTGCGAGAGCACAACAATTACATATGTAGTCATTCCAGCACTTTTGCACCGCTAGGAAAAACGTTAGGAAACTAATAAGATTTTCTAACGGTGCGTTACCTTTTTGTAATTGCGAGAGCACAACAATTACATATGTAGTCATTCCGGCACTTTTGCACCGCTAGAAAAAAAGTTAGGAAATTAATAAGATTTTCTAACGGTGCGTTACATTTTTGTAATTGCGAGAGGACGACAATTACATATGTAGTCATTCCAGCACTTTTGCACCGCTAGAAAAAAAGTTAGGAAACTAATGGGATTTTCTAACGGTGCGTTACCTTTTTGTAATTGCGAGAGCACAACATCTACATATCTAGTCATTCCAGCACTTTTGCACCGCTAGAAAAAAAGTTAGGAAAGTAATAAGATTTTCTAACGGTGCGTTACCTTTTTGTAATTGCGAGAGCACGACAATTATATATGTAGTCATTCCAGCACTTTTGCACCGCTAGAAAAAAAGTTAGGAAAGTAATAAGATTTTCTAACGGTGCGTTACCTTTTTGTAATTGCGAGAGCACGACAATTACATATGTAGTCATTCCAGCACTTTTGCCCCGCTAGAAAAAAAGTTAGGAAAGTAATAAGATTTTCTAACGGTGCGTTACCTTTTTGTAATTGCGAGAGCACAACAATTACATATGTAGTCATTCCAGCACTTTTGCACCGCTAGAAAAAAAGTTAGGAAAGTAATAAGATTTTCTAACGGTGCGTTACCTTTTTGTAATTGCGAGAGCACGACAATTACATATGTAGTCATTCCGGCACTTTTGCACCGCTAGAAAAAAAGTTAGGAAATTAATAAGATTTTCTAACGGTGCGTTACCTTTTTGTAATTGCGAGAGCACAGCGAGTACATATGTAGTCATTCCAGCACTTTTGCACCGCTAAAAAAAAAGTTAGGAAAGTAATAAGATTTTCTAACGGTGCGTTACCTTTTTGTAATTGCGAGAACACGACGATTACATATGTAGTCATTCCAGCACTTTTGCACCGCTAGAAAAAAAGTTAGGAAACTAATGGGATTTTTTAACGGTGCGTTACATTTTTGTAATTGCGAGAGCACAACAATTACATATGTAGTCATTCCAGCACTTTTGCACCGCTAGAAAAAATGTTAGGAAACTAATAAGATTTTCTAACGGTGCGTTACCTTTTTGTAATTGCGAGAACACAACAATTACATATATAGTCATTCCAGCACTTTTGCACCGCTAGAAAAAAAGTTTGGAAACTAATAAGATTTTCTTACGGTGCGTTACCTTTTTGTAATTGCGAGAGCACAACGAGTACATATGTAGTCATTCCAGCACTTTTGCACCGCTAGAAAAAACGTTAGGAAACTAATAAGATTTTCTAACGGTGCGTTAGCTTTTTGTAATTGCGAGAGCACAACAATTACATATGTAGTCATTCCAGCACTTTTGCTCCGCTAGAAAAAAAGTTTGGAAACTAATAAGATTTTCTTACGGTGCGTTACCTTTTTGTAATTGCGAGAGCACAACGAGTACATATGTAGTCATTCCAGCACTTTTGCACCGCTAGAAAAAACGTTAGGAAACTAATAAGATTTTCTAACGGTGCGTTAGCTTTTTGTAATTGCGAGAGCACAACAATTACATATGTAGTCATTCCAGCACTTTTGCACCGCTAGAAAAAAAGTTAGGAAAGTAATAAGATTTTCTAACGGTGCGTTACCTTTTTGTAATTGCGAGAGCACGACAATTACATATGTAGTCATTCCAGCACTTTTGCACCGCTAGAAAAAAAGTTAGGAAACTAATAAGATTTTCTAAAGGTGCGTTGACTTTTTAGAATTCTGAGAGCACAACAATTACATATGTAGTCATTCCAGCACTTTTGCACCGCTAGAAAAAAAGTTAGGAAACTAATAAGATTTTCTAACGGTGCGTTACCTTTTTGTAATTGCGAGAGCACAACGAGTACATATGTAGTCATTCCAGCACTTTTGCACTGCTAGAAAAAAAGTTAGAAAAGTAATAAGATTTTCTAACGGTGCGTTACCTTTTTGTAATTGCGAGAGCACGACAATTACATATGTAGTCATTCCAGCACTTTTGCACCGCTAGAAAAAAAGTTAGGAAACTAATAAGATTTTCTAACGGTGCGTTAGCTTTTTGTAATTGCGAGAGCACAACAATTACATATGTAGTCATTCCAGCACTTTTGCACCGCTAGGAAAAACGTTAGGAAACTAATAAGATTTTCTAACGGTGCGTTACCTTTTTGTAATTGCGAGAGCACAACAATTACATATGTAGTCATTCCGGCACTTTTGCACCGCTAGAAAAAAAGTTAGGAAATTAATAAGATTTTCTAACGGTGCGTTACATTTTTGTAATTGCGAGAGGACGACAATTACATATGTAGTCATTCCAGCACTTTTGCACCGCTAGAAAAAAAGTTAGGAAACTAATGGGATTTTCTAACGGTGCGTTACCTTTTTGTAATTGCGAGAGCACAACATCTACATATCTAGTCATTCCAGCACTTTTGCACCGCTAGAAAAAAAGTTAGGAAACTAATAAGATTTTCTAACGGTGCGTTACCTTTTTGTAATTGCGAGAGCACAACAATTATATATGTAGTCATTCCAGCACTTTTGCACCGCTAGAAAAAAAGTTAGGAAAGTAATAAGATTTTCTAACGGTGCGTTACCTTTTTGTAATTGCGAGAGCACGACAATTACATATGTAGTCATTCCGGCACTTTTGCACCGCTAGAAAAAAAGTTAGGAAATTAATAAGATTTTCTAACGGTGCGTTACCTTTTTGTAATTGCGAGAGGACGACAATTACATATGTAGTCATTCCAGCACTTTTGCCCCGCTAGAAAAAAAGTTAGGAAAGTAATAAGATTTTCTAACGGTGCGTTACCTTTTTGTAATTGCGAGAGCACAACAATTACATATGTAGTCATTCCAGCACTTTTGCACCGCTAGAAAAAAAGTTAGGAAAGTAATAAGATTTTCTAACGGTGCGTTACCTTTTTGTAATTGCGAGAGCACGACAATTACATATGTAGTCATTCCGGCACTTTTGCACCGCTAGAAAAAAAGTTAGGAAATTAATAAGATTTTCTAACGGTGCGTTACCTTTTTGTAATTGCGAGAGGACGACAATTACATATGTAGTCATTCCAGCACTTTTGCCCCGCTAGAAAAAAAGTTAGGAAAGTAATAAGATTTTCTAACGGTGCGTTACCTTTTTGTAATTGCGAGAGCACAACGAGTACATATGTAGTCATTTCAGCACTTTTTGCACCGCTAGAAAAAAAGTTAGGAAACTAATAAGATTTTCTAACGGTGCGTTAGCTTTTTGTAATTGCGAGAGCACAACAATTACACATGTAGTCATTCCAGCACTTTTGCACTGCTAGAAAAAAAGTTAGGAAACTAATAAGATTTTCTAACGGTGCGTTACCTTTTTGTAATTGCGAGAGCACAACAATTATATATGTAGTCATTCCAGCACTTTTGCACCGCTAGAAAAAAAGTTAGGAAAGTAATAAGATTTTCTAACGGTGCGTTACCTTTTTGTAATTGCGAGAGCACGACAATTACATATGTAGTCATTCCGGCACTTTTGCACCGCTAGAAAAAAAGTTAGGAAATTAATAAGATTTTCTAACGGTGCGTTACCTTTTTGTAATTGCGAGAGGACGACAATTACATATGTAGTCATTCCAGCACTTTTGCACCGCTAGAAAAAAAGTTAGGAAACTAATTGGATTTTCTAACGGTGCGTTACCTTTTTGTAATTGCGAGAGCACAACAATTACATATCTAGTCATTCCAGCACTTTTGCACCGCTAGAAAAAAAGTTAGGAAACTAATAAGATTTTCTAACGGTGCGTTACCTTTTTGTAATTGCGAGAGCACAACATCTACATATCTAGTCATTCCAGCACTTTTGCACCGCTAGAAAAAAAGTTAGGAAAGTAATAAGATTTTCTAACGGTGCGTTACCTTTTTGTAATTGCGAGAGCACGACAATTATATATGTAGTCATTCCAGCACTTTTGCACCGCTAGAAAAAAAGTTAGGAAAGTAATAAGATTTTCTAACGGTGCGTTACCTTTTTGTAATTGCGAGAGCACGACAATTACATATGTAGTCATTCCAGCACTTTTGCCCCGCTAGAAAAAAAGTTAGGAAAGTAATAAGATTTTCTAACGGTGCGTTACCTTTTTGTAATTGCGAGAGCACAACAATTACATATGTAGTCATTCCAGCACTTTTGCACCGCTAGAAAAAAAGTTAGGAAAGTAATAAGATTTTCTAACGGTGCGTTACCTTTTTGTAATTGCGAGAGCACGACAATTACATATGTAGTCATTCCGGCACTTTTGCACCGCTAGAAAAAAAGTTAGGAAATTAATAAGATTTTCTAACGGTGCGTTACCTTTTTGTAATTGCGAGAGCACAGCGAGTACATATGTAGTCATTCCAGCACTTTTGCACCGCTAAAAAAAAAGTTAGGAAAGTAATAAGATTTTCTAACGGTGCGTTACCTTTTTGTAATTGCGAGAACACGACGATTACATATGTAGTCATTCCAGCACTTTTGCACCGCTAGAAAAAAAGTTAGGAAACTAATGGGATTTTTTAACGGTGCGTTACATTTTTGTAATTGCGAGAGCACAACAATTACATATGTAGTCATTCCAGCACTTTTGCACCGCTAGAAAAAATGTTAGGAAACTAATAAGATTTTCTAACGGTGCGTTACCTTTTTGTAATTGCGAGAACACAACAATTACATATATAGTCATTCCAGCACTTTTGCACCGCTAGAAAAAAAGTTTGGAAACTAATAAGATTTTCTTACGGTGCGTTACCTTTTTGTAATTGCGAGAGCACAACGAGTACATATGTAGTCATTCCAGCACTTTTGCACCGCTAGAAAAAACGTTAGGAAACTAATAAGATTTTCTAACGGTGCGTTAGCTTTTTGTAATTGCGAGAGCACAACAATTACATATGTAGTCATTCCAGCACTTTTGCTCCGCTAGAAAAAAAGTTTGGAAACTAATAAGATTTTCTTACGGTGCGTTACCTTTTTGTAATTGCGAGAGCACAACGAGTACATATGTAGTCATTCCAGCACTTTTGCACCGCTAGAAAAAACGTTAGGAAACTAATAAGATTTTCTAACGGTGCGTTAGCTTTTTGTAATTGCGAGAGCACAACAATTACATATGTAGTCATTCCAGCACTTTTGCACCGCTAGAAAAAAAGTTAGGAAAGTAATAAGATTTTCTAACGGTGCGTTACCTTTTTGTAATTGCGAGAGCACGACAATTACATATGTAGTCATTCCAGCACTTTTGCACCGCTAGAAAAAAAGTTAGGAAACTAATAAGATTTTCTAAAGGTGCGTTGACTTTTTAGAATTCTGAGAGCACAACAATTACATATGTAGTCATTCCAGCACTTTTGCACCGCTAGAAAAAAAGTTAGGAAACTAATAAGATTTTCTAACGGTGCGTTACCTTTTTGTAATTGCGAGAGCACAACGAGTACATATGTAGTCATTCCAGCACTTTTGCACTGCTAGAAAAAAAGTTAGAAAAGTAATAAGATTTTCTAACGGTGCGTTACCTTTTTGTAATTGCGAGAGCACGACAATTACATATGTAGTCATTCCAGCACTTTTGCACCGCTAGAAAAAAAGTTAGGAAACTAATAAGATTTTCTAACGGTGCGTTAGCTTTTTGTAATTGCGAGAGCACAACAATTACATATGTAGTCATTCCAGCACTTTTGCACCGCTAGGAAAAACGTTAGGAAACTAATAAGATTTTCTAACGGTGCGTTACCTTTTTGTAATTGCGAGAGCACAACAATTACATATGTAGTCATTCCGGCACTTTTGCACCGCTAGAAAAAAAGTTAGGAAATTAATAAGATTTTCTAACGGTGCGTTACATTTTTGTAATTGCGAGAGGACGACAATTACATATGTAGTCATTCCAGCACTTTTGCACCGCTAGAAAAAAAGTTAGGAAACTAATGGGATTTTCTAACGGTGCGTTACCTTTTTGTAATTGCGAGAGCACAACATCTACATATCTAGTCATTCCAGCACTTTTGCACCGCTAGAAAAAAAGTTAGGAAACTAATAAGATTTTCTAACGGTGCGTTACCTTTTTGTAATTGCGAGAGCACAACAATTATATATGTAGTCATTCCAGCACTTTTGCACCGCTAGAAAAAAAGTTAGGAAAGTAATAAGATTTTCTAACGGTGCGTTACCTTTTTGTAATTGCGAGAGCACGACAATTACATATGTAGTCATTCCGGCACTTTTGCACCGCTAGAAAAAAAGTTAGGAAATTAATAAGATTTTCTAACGGTGCGTTACCTTTTTGTAATTGCGAGAGGACGACAATTACATATGTAGTCATTCCAGCACTTTTGCCCCGCTAGAAAAAAAGTTAGGAAAGTAATAAGATTTTCTAACGGTGCGTTACCTTTTTGTAATTGCGAGAGCACAACAATTACATATGTAGTCATTCCAGCACTTTTGCACCGCTAGAAAAAAAGTTAGGAAAGTAATAAGATTTTCTAACGGTGCGTTACCTTTTTGTAATTGCGAGAGCACGACAATTACATATGTAGTCATTCCGGCACTTTTGCACCGCTAGAAAAAAAGTTAGGAAATTAATAAGATTTTCTAACGGTGCGTTACCTTTTTGTAATTGCGAGAGGACGACAATTACATATGTAGTCATTCCAGCACTTTTGCCCCGCTAGAAAAAAAGTTAGGAAAGTAATAAGATTTTCTAACGGTGCGTTACCTTTTTGTAATTGCGAGAGCACAACGAGTACATATGTAGTCATTTCAGCACTTTTTGCACCGCTAGAAAAAAAGTTAGGAAACTAATAAGATTTTCTAACGGTGCGTTAGCTTTTTGTAATTGCGAGAGCACAACAATTACACATGTAGTCATTCCAGCACTTTTGCACTGCTAGAAAAAAAGTTAGGAAACTAATAAGATTTTCTAACGGTGCGTTACCTTTTTGTAATTGCGAGAGCACAACAATTATATATGTAGTCATTCCAGCACTTTTGCACCGCTAGAAAAAAAGTTAGGAAAGTAATAAGATTTTCTAACGGTGCGTTACCTTTTTGTAATTGCGAGAGCACGACAATTACATATGTAGTCATTCCGGCACTTTTGCACCGCTAGAAAAAAAGTTAGGAAATTAATAAGATTTTCTAACGGTGCGTTACCTTTTTGTAATTGCGAGAGGACGACAATTACATATGTAGTCATTCCAGCACTTTTGCACCGCTAGAAAAAAAGTTAGGAAACTAATTGGATTTTCTAACGGTGCGTTACCTTTTTGTAATTGCGAGAGCACAACAATTACATATCTAGTCATTCCAGCACTTTTGCACCGCTAGAAAAAAAGTTAGGAAACTAATAAGATTTTCTAACGGTGCGTTACCTTTTTGTAATTGCGAGAGCACAGCGAGTACATATGTAGTCATTCCAGCACTTTTGCACCGCTAAAAAAAAAGTTAGGAAAGTAATAAGATTTTCTAACGGTGCGTTACCTTTTTGTAATTGCGAGAACACGACGATTACATATGTAGTCATTCCAGCACTTTTGCACTGCTAGAAAAAAAGTTAGGAAACTAATAAGATTTTCTAACG
Source organism: Diabrotica undecimpunctata (assembly GCF_040954645.1). Classification (NCBI taxonomy): domain Eukaryota; kingdom Metazoa; phylum Arthropoda; class Insecta; order Coleoptera; family Chrysomelidae; genus Diabrotica; species Diabrotica undecimpunctata. Next base: position 1,204,351 of record NW_027311890.1, on the reverse strand, counting down.
GTGCGTTGACTTTTTAGAATTCTGAGAGCACAACAATTACATATGTAGTCATTCCAGCACTTTTGCACCGCTAGAAAAAAAGTTAGGAAACTAATGGGATTTTTTAACGGTGCGTTACATTTTTGTAATTGCGAGAGCACAACAATTACATATGTAGTCATTCCAGCACTTTTGCACCGCTAGAAAAAAAGTTAGGAAACTAATAAGATTTTCTAACGGTGCGTTACCTTTTTGTAATTGCGAGAACACAACAATTACATATATAGTCATTCCAGCACTTTTGCACCGCTAGAAAAAAAGTTTGGAAACTAATAAGATTTTCTTACGGTGCGTTACCTTTTTGTAATTGCGAGAGCACAACGAGTACATATGTAGTCATTCCAGCACTTTTGCACCGCTAGAAAAAACGTTAGGAAACTAATAATATTTTCTAACGGTGCGTTAGCTTTTTGTAATTGCGAGAGCACAACAATTACATATGTAGTCATTCCAGCACTTTTGCTCCGCTAGAAAAAAAGTTAGGAAACTAATAAGATTTTCTAACGGTGCGTTACCTTTTTGTAATTGCGAGAACACAACAATTACATATATAGTCATTCCAGCACTTTTGCACCGCTAGAAAAAAAGTTTGGAAACTAATAAGATTTTCTAACGGTGCGTTAGCTTTTTGTAATTGCGAGAGCACAACAATTACATATGTAGTCATTCCAGCACTTTTGCACCGCTAGAAAAAACGTTAGGAAACTAATAATATTTTCTTACGGTGCGTTACCTTTTTGTAATTGCGAGAGCACAACGAGTACATATGTAGTCATTCCAGCACTTTTGCACCGCTAGAAAAAACGTTAGGAAACTAATAAGATTTTCTAACGGTGCGTTAGCTTTTTGTAATTGCGAGAGCACAACAATTACATATGTAGTCATTCCAGCACTTTTGCACCGCTAGAAAAAAAGTTAGGAAAGTAATAAGATTTTCTAACGGTGCGTTACCTTTTTGTAATTGCGAGAGCACGACAATTACATATGTAGTCATTCCAGCACTTTTGCACCGCTAGAAAAAAAGTTAGGAAACTAATAAGATTTTCTAAAGGTGCGTTGACTTTTTAGAATTCTGAGAGCACAACAATTACATATGTAGTCATTCCAGCACTTTTGCACCGCTAGAAAAAAAGATAGGAAACTAATAAGATTTTCTAACGGTGCGTTACCTTTTTGTAATTGCGAGAGCACAACGAGTACATATCTAGTCATTCCAGCACTTTTGCACCGCTAGAAAAAAAGTTAGGAAACTAATAAGATTTTCTAACGGTGCGTTAGCTTTTTGTAATTGCGAGAGCACAACAATTACATATGTAGTCATTCCAGCACTTTTGCACTGCTAGAAAAAAAGTTAGGAAACTAATGGGATTTTCTAACAGTGCGTTACCTTTTTGTAATTGCGAGAGCACAACATCTACATATCTAGTCATTCCAGCACTTTTGCACCGCTAGAAAAAAAGTTCGGAAACTAATAAGATTTTCTAACGGTGCGTTACCTTTTTGTAATTGCGAGAGCACAACAATTACATATGTAGTCATTACAGCACTTTTGCACCGCTAGAAAAAAAGTTAGGAAACTAATGGGATTTTTTAACGGTGCGTTACCTTTTTGTAATTGCGAGAGCACGACAATTACATATGTAGTCATTCCGGCACTTTTGCACCGCTAGAAAAAAAGTTAGGAAATTAATAAGATTTTCTAACGGTGCGTTACCTTTTTGTAATTGCGAGAGGACGACAATTACATATGTAGTCATTCCAGCACTTTTGCACCGCTAGAACAAAAGTTAGGAAACTAATGGGATTTTCTAACGGTGCGTTACCTTTTTGTAATTGCGAGAGCACAACATCTACATATCTAGTTATTCCAACACTTTTGCACCGCTAGAAAAAAAGTTAGGAAACTAATAAGATTTTCTAACGGTGCGTTACCTTTTTGTAATTGCGAGAGCACAACGAGTACATATGTAGTCATTCCAGCACTTTTGCCCCGCTAGAAAAAAAGTTAGGAAAGTAATAAGATTTTCTAACGGTGCGTTACCTTTTTGTAATTGCGAGAGCACAACGAGTACATATGTAGTCATTCCAGCACTTTTGCACCGCTAGAAAAAAAGTTAGGAAACTAATAAGATTTTCTAACGGTGCGTTAGCTTTTTGTAATTGCGAGAGCACAACAATTACATATGTAGTCATTCCAGCACTTTTGCACTGCTAGAAAAAAAGTTAGGAAACTAATAAGATTTTCTAACGGTGCGTTACCTTTTTGTAATTGCGAGAGCACAACATCTACATATCTAGTTATTCCAACACTTTTGCACCGCTAGAAAAAAAGTTAGGAAACTAATAAGATTTTCTAACGGTGCGTTACCTTTTTGTAATTGCGAGAGCACAACGAGTACATATGTAGTCATTCCAGCACTTTTGCACCGCTAGAAAAAAAGTTAGGAAACTAATAAGATTTTCTAACGGTGCGTTAGCTTTTTGTAATTGCGAGAGCACAACAATTACATATGTAGTCATTCCAGCACTTTTGCACCGCTAGAAAAAAAGTTAGGAAACTAATAAGATTTTCTAACGGTGCGTTGACTTTTTAGAATTCTGAGAGCACAACAATTACATATGTAGTCATTCCAGCACTTTTGCACCGCTAGAAAAAAAGTTAGGAAACTAATAAGATTTTCTAACGGTGCGTTAGCTTTTTGTAATTGCGAGAGCACAACAATTACATATATAGTCATTCCAGCACTTTTGCACCGCTAGAAAAAAAGTTTGGAAACTAATAAGATTTTCTTACGGTGCGTTACCTTTTTGTAATTGCGAGAGCACAACGAGTACATATGTAGTCATTCCAGCACTTTTGCACCGCTAGAAAAAACGTTAGGAAACTAATAATATTTTCTAACGGTGCGTTAGCTTTTTGTAATTGCGAGAGCACAACAATTACATATGTAGTCATTCCAGCACTTTTGCTCCGCTAGAAAAAAAGTTAGGAAACTAATAAGATTTTCTAACGGTGCGTTACCTTTTTGTAATTGCGAGAACACAACAATTACATATATAGTCATTCCAGCACTTTTGCACCGCTAGAAAAAAAGTTTGGAAACTAATAAGATTTTCTAACGGTGCGTTACCTTTTTGTAATTGCGAGAGCACGACAATTACATATGTAGTCATTCCAGCACTTTTGCACCGCTAGAAAAAAAGTTAGGAAACTAATAAGATTTTCTAACGGTGCGTTAGCTTTTTGTAATTGCGAGAGCACAACAATTACATATGTAGTCATTCCAGCACTTTTGCACTGCTAGAAAAAAAGTTAGGAAACTAATGGGATTTTCTAACAGTGCGTTACCTTTTTGTAATTGCGAGAGCACAACATCTACATATCTAGTCATTCCAGCACTTTTGCACCGCTAGAAAAAAAGTTCGGAAACTAATAAGATTTTCTAACGGTGCGTTACCTTTTTGTAATTGCGAGAGCACAACAATTACATATGTAGTCATTACAGCACTTTTGCACCGCTAGAAAAAAAGTTAGGAAACTAATGGGATTTTTTAACGGTGCGTTACCTTTTTGTAATTGCGAGAGCACGACAATTACATATGTAGTCATTCCGGCACTTTTGCACCGCTAGAAAAAAAGTTAGGAAATTAATAAGATTTTCTAACGGTGCGTTACCTTTTTGTAATTGCGAGAGGACGACAATTACATATGTAGTCATTCCAGCACTTTTGCACCGCTAGAACAAAAGTTAGGAAACTAATGGGATTTTCTAACGGTGCGTTACCTTTTTGTAATTGCGAGAGCACAACATCTACATATCTAGTTATTCCAACACTTTTGCACCGCTAGAAAAAAAGTTAGGAAACTAATAAGATTTTCTAACGGTGCGTTACCTTTTTGTAATTGCGAGAGCACAACGAGTACATATGTAGTCATTCCAGCACTTTTGCCCCGCTAGAAAAAAAGTTAGGAAAGTAATAAGATTTTCTAACGGTGCGTTACCTTTTTGTAATTGCGAGAGCACAACGAGTACATATGTAGTCATTCCAGCACTTTTGCACCGCTAGAAAAAAAGTTAGGAAACTAATAAGATTTTCTAACGGTGCGTTAGCTTTTTGTAATTGCGAGAGCACAACAATTACATATGTAGTCATTCCAGCACTTTTGCACTGCTAGAAAAAAAGTTAGGAAACTAATAAGATTTTCTAACGGTGCGTTACCTTTTTGTAATTGCGAGAGCACAACATCTACATATCTAGTTATTCCAACACTTTTGCACCGCTAGAAAAAAAGTTAGGAAACTAATAAGATTTTCTAACGGTGCGTTACCTTTTTGTAATTGCGAGAGCACAACGAGTACATATGTAGTCATTCCAGCACTTTTGCACCGCTAGAAAAAAAGTTAGGAAACTAATAAGATTTTCTAACGGTGCGTTAGCTTTTTGTAATTGCGAGAGCACAACAATTACATATGTAGTCATTCCAGCACTTTTGCACCGCTAGAAAAAAAGTTAGGAAACTAATAAGATTTTCTAACGGTGCGTTGACTTTTTAGAATTCTGAGAGCACAACAATTACATATGTAGTCATTCCAGCACTTTTGCACCGCTAGAAAAAAAGTTAGGAAACTAATAAGATTTTCTAACGGTGCGTTAGCTTTTTGTAATTGCGAGAGCACAACAATTACATATGTAGTCATTCCAGCACTTTTGCACCGCTAGGAAAAACGTTAGGAAACTAATAAGATTTTCTAACGGTGCGTTACCTTTTTGTAATTGCGAGAGCACAACGAGTACATATGTAGTCATTCCAGCACTTTTGCACCGCTAGAAAAAAAGTTAGGAAACTAATAAGATTTTCTAACGGTGCGTTAGCTTTTTGTAATTGCGAGAGCACAACAATTACATATGTAGTCATTCCAGCACTTTTGCACTGCTAGAAAAAAAGTTAGGAAACTAATAAGATTTTCTAACGGTGCGTTACCTTTTTGTAATTGCGAGAGCACAACAAGTACATATGTAGTCATTCCAGCACTTTTGCACTGCTAGAAAAAAAGTTAGAAAAGTAATAAGATTTTCTAACGGTGCGTTACCTTTTTGTAATTGCGAGAGCACGACAATTACATATGTAGTCATTCCAGCACTTTTGCACCGCTAGAAAAAAAGTTAGGAAACTAATAAGATTTTCTAACGGTGCGTTAGCTTTTTGTAATTGCGAGAGCACAACAATTACATATGTAGTCATTCCAGCACTTTTGCACCCCTAGGAAAAACGTTAGGAAACTAATAAGATTTTCTAACGGTGCGTTACCTTTTTGTAATTGCGAGAGCACAACAATTACATGAGTAGTCATTCCGGCACTTTTGCACCGCTAGAAAAAAGTTAGGAAATTAATAAGATTTTCTAACGGTGCGTTACCTTTTTGTAATTGCGAGAGGACGACAATTACATATGTAGTCATTCCAGCACTTTTGCACCGCTAGAAAAAAAGTTAGGAAACTAATGGGATTTTCTAACGGTGCGTTACCTTTTTGTAATTGCGAGAGCACAACATCTACATATCTAGTCATTCCAGCACTTTTGCACCGCTAGAAAAAAAGTTAGGAAACTAATAAGATTTTCTAACGGTGCGTTACCTTTTTGTAATTGCGAGAGCACAACGAGTACATATGTAGTCATTCCAGCACTTTTGCCCCGCTAGAAAAAAAGTTAGGAAAGTAATAAGATTTTCTAACGGTGCGATATTTTTTTGTAATTGCGAGAGCACGACAATTACATATGTAGTCATTCCAGCACTTTTGCACCGCTAGAAAAAAAGTTAGGAAACTAATAAGATTTTCTAACGGTGCGTTAGCTTTTTGTAATTGCGAGAGCACAACAATTACATATGTAGTCATTCCAGCACTTTTGCACCGCTAGGAAAAACGTTAGGAAACTAATAAGATTTTCTAACGGTGCGTTACCTTTTTGTAATTGCGAGAGCACAACGAGTACATATGTAGTCATTACAGCACTTTTGCACCGCTAGAAAAAAAGTTAGGAAACTAATAAGATTTTCTAACGGTGCGTTAGCTTTTTGTAATTGCGAGAGCACGCACACACACGCACACACGCACACACACACACACACATACACTCTTCACCTCTCGACTCCTACCCATTAGTCGCCTCTTACGACAGGCAGGGCCTTCTTGCCACGGCCGTGGTCTTATCTCTGCGAGCCGACAGGACACACACACACACTCACACAAGCACACACACGCACACACGCACACACACACATACACTCTTCACCTCTCGACTTCTACCCATTAGTCACCGCTTACGACAGGCAGGGCCTTCTTGGCACGGACGTGTTCTTATCTCTGCGAGCCGACCGGACACACACACACTCACACACGCACACACACACGCACACACGCACACACACACATACACTCTTCACCTCTCGACTCCTACCAATTAGTCGCCACTTACGACAGGCAGGGCCTTCTTGCCTCGGCCGTAAGCTTATCTCTGCAAGCCGAACGGACACACACACACACACACACGCACGCACACACGCACACACACTCACACACACACACACAAATACACTCTTCACCTCTCGACTCCTACCCATTAGTCGCCTCTTACGACAGGCATGGCCTTCTTGCCTCGTCCGTATTCTAATCTCTGCGAGCCGAATGGACACACACATACATACACACACACTTACACACGCACAAACACACACACACCCACACACGCACACACACACATACACTATTCACCTCTCGACTCCTACCTATTAGTCGCCCCATACAAGAGGCAGGGCCTTCTTGCCTCGGCCGTATTCTTATTTTTGCAAGCCAAACAGACACACACACATACACACACACTTACACACGCACACGCCTCTTACGACAGGCAGGGCCTTCTTGCCACGGCCGTGTTCTTATTTCTGCAAGCCGAACGGACACACACACACACGCACACACAAACACACGCACACAGGCATACACGCACACACGCACACGCACACGCACACACTCTCCACCTCTCGACTCCTATCCATTAGTCGCCTCTTAAGACAGGCAGGGCCTTCTTGCCACAGACGTATTCCTATCTCTGCGAGCCGAACGGACACACACACACACTTGCACACACACACACACACACACACACACACATACACACACACATACACGCTTCACCTCTCGACTCCTACCAATTAGTCGCTCCTTACAGCAAGCATGGCCTTCCTGCCACGGACGTATTCTTATCTCTGCGAGCCGAAGGGATACACACACACATACACACACATACACACACACATACACACACACATACTCACACACGCACGCACACACGCACACACACATACACTCACACACACACAAACACGCACACACGCACACACACATACATTCTTCACCTCTCGAATCCTACCTATTAGTCGCCTCTTACGATAGGCAGGGCCTTCTTGCCCCGGTCGTGCTCTTATCTCTGCAAGCCGAACGGACACACACACACATACACACACACTCTCACACGCACTCACACGCACATACGCACACACATATACACTCTTCACCACTCGACTCCTACCCATTAGTCGCCTCTTACGACAGGCAGGGCCTTCTTGCCACGGCCGTGTTCTTATCTCTGCGAGCCGACTGGACACACACACTCACACACACAAATACACACACACACTCACACACGCACACACACGCACACACGCACACTCACACACACATACACTCTTCACCTCTCGACTCCTACCCATTAGTCGCCTCTTACGACAGGCAGGGCCTTCTAGCCACGGCCGTGTTCTTATCTCTGCGAGCCGACTGGACACACACACACTCACACACACAAATACACACACACACTCACACACGCACACACACGCACACTCACACACACATACACTCTACACCTCTCGACTCCTACCCATTAGTCGCCTCTTACGACAGGCAGGGCCTTCTTGCCACGGCCGTGTTCTTATCTCTGCGAGCCGACCGGGCACACTCACACACTTACACACGCACACACACAAACACACGCACTTACACACATACACTCTTCACCTCTCGACTCCTACGCATTAGTCGCCGCTTACGACAGGCAGGGCCTTCTTGGCACGGACGTTTCCTTATCACTGCGAGCCGACAGGACACACACACTCACACACGCACACACACGCACACACACACATACACTCTTCACCTCTCGACTCCTCCCCATTAGTCGCCTCTTACGACAGGCAAGGGCTTCTTGCCTCGGCCGTATTCTTATCTCTGCAAGCCGAACGGACACATACACACTCACACACACAAGCACGCACACACGCACACACACGCACACACACAAAAACACTTTTCACCTCTCGACTCCTACCCATTAGTTGCCTCTTACGACAGGCATGGCCTTCTTGCCTCGGCCGTATTCTAATCTCTGCGAGCCGAATGGACACACACATACATACACACACACACACTTACACACGCACAAACACACACACACCCACACACGCACACACACACACACATACACTATTCACCTTTCGACTCCTACCTATTAGTCGCCCCTTACAAGAGAGAGGGCCTTCTTGCCTCGGCCGTATTCTTATCTCTGCAAGCCAAACAGACACACACACATACACACACACTTACACACGCACACACACGCACACACGCACACACACACATACACTCTTCACCTCTCGACTCCTACCAATTAGTCGCCACTTACGACAGGCAGGGCCTTCTTGCCTCGGCCGTAATCTTATCTCTGCAAGCCGAACGGACACACACACACTCACACACACACGCACGCACACACGCACACACACGCACACACACACACACACAAATACACTCTTCACCTCTCGACTCCTACCCATTAGTCGAACCTTACGACAGGCAGGGCCTTCTTGCCTCGGCCGTATTCTTATCTCTGCAAGCCGAACGGACACACACACACTCACACACAGACGCACGCACACACGCACACACACGCACACACGCACACACACACATGCACTCTTCACCTCTCGACTCCTACCAATTAGTCGCCACTTACGACAGGCAGGGCCTTCTTGCCTCGGCCGTATTCTTATCTCTGCAAGCCGAACGGACACACACACACTCACACACACACGCACGCTCACACGCACACACACTCACACACGCACACACACACATACACTCTTCACCTCTCCACTCCTACCTATTAGTCGCCTCTTACGATAGGCAGGGCCTTCTTGCCTCGGTTGTGCTCTTATCTCTGCAAGCCGAACTAACACACACAGATACTCACACACGCACACACGCATACACACATACACTCTTCACCTCTCGACTCCTACTTATTAGTCGCCCCTTACAAGAGGCAGGACCTTTTTGCCTCGGCCGTATTCTTATCTTTGCAAGCCAAACAGACACACACATACACACACACTCACACACGCACACACTTACGTACTCTCTTCACCTCTCGACTCCTACCCATTAGTCGCCTCTTACGACAGGCAGGGACTTCTTGCTACGGCCGTGTTCTTATCTCTGCAAGCCGAACGGACACACACACACGCACACACAAACACACGCACACAGGCACACACGCACTCACGCACACGCACACATTCTCCACCTCTCGATTCCTATCCATTAGTCGCCTCTTAAGACAGGCAGGGACTTCTTGCCACGGCCGTGTTCTTATCTCTGCGAGCCGAACGGACACACACACATACACACACACGCACACACACAAGCACACACGCACCCACACACATACTCTCTTCACCTCTCGACTCCTACCCATTAGTCGCCTCTTACGACAGGCAGGGACTTCTTGCTACGGCCGTGTTTTTATCTCTGCAAGCCGAACGGACACACACACACGCACACACAAACACACGCACACAGGCACACACGCACTCACGCACACGCACACATTCTCCACCTCTCGATTCCTATCCATTAGTCGCCTCTTAAGACAGGCAGGGACTTCTTGCCACGGCCGTGTTCTTATCTCTGCGAGCCGAAAGGACACACACACACACACACACGCACACACAAACACACGCACACAGGCACACACGCACACACGCACACGTACACGCACACGCACACACTCTCCACCTCTCGACTAATATCCATTAGTCGCCTCTTACGACAGGCAGGGACTTCTTGCCACGGCCGTGTTCTTATCTCTGCGAGCCGAACGGACACACACACATACACACACACGCACACACACACGCACACACGCACCCACACACATACTCTCTTTACCTCTCGACTCCTACTTATTAGTCGCCCACTCTTCACATCTCGACTCCTACCCATTAGTCGCCCCGTACGATTTGCATCGCCTTCTTGCCACGGCTGTTTTCTTATCACTGCAAGCCGAACGGACACACACACTTACACACGCACAAACACACACACACCCACACACGCACACACTCACGTACTCTCTTCACCTCTCGACTCCTACCCATTAGTCGCCTCTTACGACAGGCAGGGACTTCTTGCCACGGCCGTGTTCTTATCTCTGCAAGCCGAACGGACACACACACACGCACACACAAACACACGCACACAGGCACACACGCACACACGCACACACGCACACGCACACATTCTCCACCTCTCGATTCCTATCCATTAGTCGCCTCTTAAGACAGGCAGGGCCTTCTTGCCACGGACGTATTCTTATCTCTGCGAGCCGAAAGGACACACACACACACACGCACACACAAACACACGCACACAGGCACACACGCACACACGCACACGTACACGCACACGCACACACTCTCCACTTCTCGACTAATATCCATTAGTCGCCTCTTAAGACAGGCAGGGCGTTCTTGCCTCGGCCGTATTCTTATCTCTGCAAGCCAAACGGACACACACACACACACATACACACACACATACTCACACACGCACAAACACACGCACACACACAAAGACACATACACTCTTCACCTCTCGACTCCTATTCATTAGTCGCCTCTTACGACAGGCAGGGACTTCTTGCCACGGCCGTGTTCTTATCTCTGCGAGGCGAACAGACACACACACATACACACACACGCACACACACACACACACGCACCCACACACATACTCTCTTCACCTCTCGACTCCTACTTATTAGTCGCCCACTCTTCACATCTCGACTCCTACCCATTAGTCGCCCCGTACGATTTGCATCGCCTTCTTGCCACGGCTGTTTTCTTATCTCTGCGAGCCGAAGGGACACACACACATACATACACACACACTCACAAACACACACACACACACGCACGCACGCACGCACACACACATACACTCACACACAAACACGCCCACACGCACACACACATACATTCTTCACCTCTCGACTCCTACCTATTAGTCGCCTCTTACGATAGGCAGGGCCTTCTTGCCTTGGCCGTGTTCTTATCACTGCAAGCCGAACGGACACACACACATACTCACACACGCACACACACACGCACACACGCACACACACATACACTTTTCACCTCTCGACTCCTACTTATTAGTCGCCCACTCTTCGCCTCTCGACTCCTATCCATTAGTCGCCCCGTACGATTTGCATCGCTTTCTTGCCACGGCTGTTTTCTTATCTCTGCGAGCCGAAGGGACACACACACACATACATACACACACACTCACAAAAACACACACGCACGCACACACGCACACACACATACACTCACACACACACAAACACGCCCACACGCACACACACATACATTCTTCACCTCTCGACTCCTACCTATTAGTCGCCTCTTACGATAGGCAGGGACTTCTTGCCACGGCCGTGTTCTTATCTCTGCAAGCCGAACGGACACACACACATACTCACACACGCACACACACACGCACACACGCACACACACATACACTCTTCACCTCTCGACTCCTACTTATTAGTCGCCCACTGTTCGCCTCTCGACTCCTATCCATTAGTCGCCCCGTACGATTTGCATCGCTTTCTTGCCACGGCTGTTTTCTTATCTCTGCGAGCCGAAGGGACACACACACATACATACACACACACTCACAAACACACACACACGCACGCACACACTCACACACACATACACTCACACACACACAAACACGCCCACACGCACACACACATACATTCTTCACCTCTCGACTCCTACCTATTAGTCGCCTCTTACGATAGGCAGGGACTTCTTGCCTCGGTCGTGTTTTTATCTCTGCAAGCCGAACTAACACACACACATACTCACACACGCACACACACACGCACACACACACACTTTTCACCTCTCGACTCCTACTTATTAGTCGCCCACTCTTCGCCACTCGACTCCTATCCATTAGTCGCCCCGTACGATTTGCATCGCTTTCTTGCCACGGCTGTTTTCTTATCTCTGCGGGCCGAAGGGACACACACACATACATACACACACACTCACAAACACACACACACGCACGCACACACTCACACACACATACACTCACACACACACAAACACGCCCACACGCACACACACATACATTCTTCACCTCTCGACTCCTACCTATTAGTCGCCTCTTACGATAGGCAGGGACTTCTTGCCACGGCCGTGTTCTTATCTCTGCAAGCCGAACGGACACACACACATACTCACACACGCACACACACACGCACACACGCACACACACATACACTCTTCACCTCTCGACTCCTACCTATTAGTCGCCCCTTACAACTGGCAGGGTCTTCTTGCCTTGGCCGTATTCTTACCTCTGCAAGCCAAACAGACACACACACATACACACACACTTACACACGCACACACACGCACACACGCACACACACACATACACTCTTCACCTCTCGACTCCTACCAATTAGTCGCCACTTACGACAGGCAGGGCCTTCTTGCCTCGGCCGTATTCTTATCTCTGCAAGCCGAACGGACACACACACACTCACACAGACACGCACGCACACACGCACACACACGCACACACACACACACACACACAAATACACTCTTCACCTCTCGACTCCTACCCATTAGTCGAACCTTACGACAGGCAGGGCCTTCTTGCCTCGGCCGTATTCTTATCTCTGCAAGCCGAACGGACACACACACACTCACACACAGACGCACGCACACACGCACACACACGCACACACGCACACACACACATGCACTCTTCACCTCTCGACTCCTACCAATTAGTCGCCACTTACGACAGGCAGGGCCTTCTTGCCTCGGCCGTAAGCTTATCTCTGCAAGCCGAACGGACACACACACACACACACACGCACGCACACACGCACACACACTCACACACACACACACAAATACACTCTTCACCTCTCGACTCCTACCCATTAGTCGCCTCTTACGACAGGCATGGCCTTCTTGCCTCGTCCGTATTCTAATCTCTGCGAGCCGAATGGACACACACATACATACACACACACTTACACACGCACAAACACACACACACCCACACACGCACACACACACATACACTATTCACCTCTCGACTCCTACCTATTAGTCGCCCCATACAAGAGGCAGGGCCTTCTTGCCTCGGCCGTATTCTTATTTTTGCAAGCCAAACAGACACACACACATACACACACACTTACACACGCACACGCCTCTTACGACAGGCAGGGCCTTCTTGCCACGGCCGTGTTCTTATTTCTGCAAGCCGAACGGACACACACACACACGCACACACAAACACACGCACACAGGCATACACGCACACACGCACACGCACACGCACACACTCTCCACCTCTCGACTCCTATCCATTAGTCGCCTCTTAAGACAGGCAGGGCCTTCTTGCCACAGACGTATTCCTATCTCTGCGAGCCGAACGGACACACACACACACTTGCACACACACACACACACACACACACACACATACACACACACATACACGCTTCACCTCTCGACTCCTACCAATTAGTCGCTCCTTACAGCAAGCATGGCCTTCCTGCCACGGACGTATTCTTATCTCTGCGAGCCGAAGGGATACACACACACATACACACACATACACACACACATACACACACACATACTCACACACGCACGCACACACGCACACACACATACACTCACACACACACAAACACGCACACACGCACACACACATACATTCTTCACCTCTCGAATCCTACCTATTAGTCGCCTCTTACGATAGGCAGGGCCTTCTTGCCCCGGTCGTGCTCTTATCTCTGCAAGCCGAACGGACACACACACACATACACACACACTCTCACACGCACTCACACGCACATACGCACACACATATACACTCTTCACCACTCGACTCCTACCCATTAGTCGCCTCTTACGACAGGCAGGGCCTTCTTGCCACGGCCGTGTTCTTATCTCTGCGAGCCGACTGGACACACACACTCACACACACAAATACACACACACACTCACACACGCACACACACGCACACACGCACACTCACACACACATACACTCTTCACCTCTCGACTCCTACCCATTAGTCGCCTCTTACGACAGGCAGGGCCTTCTAGCCACGGCCGTGTTCTTATCTCTGCGAGCCGACTGGACACACACACACTCACACACACAAATACACACACACACTCACACACGCACACACACGCACACTCACACACACATACACTCTACACCTCTCGACTCCTACCCATTAGTCGCCTCTTACGACAGGCAGGGCCTTCTTGCCACGGCCGTGTTCTTATCTCTGCGAGCCGACCGGGCACACTCACACACTTACACACGCACACACACAAACACACGCACTTACACACATACACTCTTCACCTCTCGACTCCTACGCATTAGTCGCCGCTTACGACAGGCAGGGCCTTCTTGGCACGGACGTTTCCTTATCACTGCGAGCCGACAGGACACACACACTCACACACGCACACACACGCACACACACACATACACTCTTCACCTCTCGACTCCTCCCCATTAGTCGCCTCTTACGACAGGCAAGGGCTTCTTGCCTCGGCCGTATTCTTATCTCTGCAAGCCGAACGGACACATACACACTCACACACACAAGCACGCACACACGCACACACACGCACACACACAAAAACACTTTTCACCTCTCGACTCCTACCCATTAGTTGCCTCTTACGACAGGCATGGCCTTCTTGCCTCGGCCGTATTCTAATCTCTGCGAGCCGAATGGACACACACATACATACACACACACACACTTACACACGCACAAACACACACACACCCACACACGCACACACACACACACATACACTATTCACCTTTCGACTCCTACCTATTAGTCGCCCCTTACAAGAGAGAGGGCCTTCTTGCCTCGGCCGTATTCTTATCTCTGCAAGCCAAACAGACACACACACATACACACACACTTACACACGCACACACACGCACACACGCACACACACACATACACTCTTCACCTCTCGACTCCTACCAATTAGTCGCCACTTACGACAGGCAGGGCCTTCTTGCCTCGGCCGTAATCTTATCTCTGCAAGCCGAACGGACACACACACACTCACACACACACGCACGCACACACGCACACACACGCACACACACACACACACAAATACACTCTTCACCTCTCGACTCCTACCCATTAGTCGAACCTTACGACAGGCAGGGCCTTCTTGCCTCGGCCGTATTCTTATCTCTGCAAGCCGAACGGACACACACACACTCACACACAGACGCACGCACACACGCACACACACGCACACACGCACACACACACATGCACTCTTCACCTCTCGACTCCTACCAATTAGTCGCCACTTACGACAGGCAGGGCCTTCTTGCCTCGGCCGTATTCTTATCTCTGCAAGCCGAACGGACACACACACACTCACACACACACGCACGCTCACACGCACACACACTCACACACGCACACACACACATACACTCTTCACCTCTCCACTCCTACCTATTAGTCGCCTCTTACGATAGGCAGGGCCTTCTTGCCTCGGTTGTGCTCTTATCTCTGCAAGCCGAACTAACACACACAGATACTCACACACGCACACACGCATACACACATACACTCTTCACCTCTCGACTCCTACTTATTAGTCGCCCCTTACAAGAGGCAGGACCTTTTTGCCTCGGCCGTATTCTTATCTTTGCAAGCCAAACAGACACACACATACACACACACTCACACACGCACACACTTACGTACTCTCTTCACCTCTCGACTCCTACCCATTAGTCGCCTCTTACGACAGGCAGGGACTTCTTGCTACGGCCGTGTTCTTATCTCTGCAAGCCGAACGGACACACACACACGCACACACAAACACACGCACACAGGCACACACGCACTCACGCACACGCACACATTCTCCACCTCTCGATTCCTATCCATTAGTCGCCTCTTAAGACAGGCAGGGACTTCTTGCCACGGCCGTGTTCTTATCTCTGCGAGCCGAACGGACACACACACATACACACACACGCACACACACAAGCACACACGCACCCACACACATACTCTCTTCACCTCTCGACTCCTACCCATTAGTCGCCTCTTACGACAGGCAGGGACTTCTTGCTACGGCCGTGTTTTTATCTCTGCAAGCCGAACGGACACACACACACGCACACACAAACACACGCACACAGGCACACACGCACTCACGCACACGCACACATTCTCCACCTCTCGATTCCTATCCATTAGTCGCCTCTTAAGACAGGCAGGGACTTCTTGCCACGGCCGTGTTCTTATCTCTGCGAGCCGAAAGGACACACACACACACACACACGCACACACAAACACACGCACACAGGCACACACGCACACACGCACACGTACACGCACACGCACACACTCTCCACCTCTCGACTAATATCCATTAGTCGCCTCTTACGACAGGCAGGGACTTCTTGCCACGGCCGTGTTCTTATCTCTGCGAGCCGAACGGACACACACACATACACACACACGCACACACACACGCACACACGCACCCACACACATACTCTCTTTACCTCTCGACTCCTACTTATTAGTCGCCCACTCTTCACATCTCGACTCCTACCCATTAGTCGCCCCGTACGATTTGCATCGCCTTCTTGCCACGGCTGTTTTCTTATCACTGCAAGCCGAACGGACACACACACTTACACACGCACAAACACACACACACCCACACACGCACACACTCACGTACTCTCTTCACCTCTCGACTCCTACCCATTAGTCGCCTCTTACGACAGGCAGGGACTTCTTGCCACGGCCGTGTTCTTATCTCTGCAAGCCGAACGGACACACACACACGCACACACAAACACACGCACACAGGCACACACGCACACACGCACACACGCACACGCACACATTCTCCACCTCTCGATTCCTATCCATTAGTCGCCTCTTAAGACAGGCAGGGCCTTCTTGCCACGGACGTATTCTTATCTCTGCGAGCCGAAAGGACACACACACACACACGCACACACAAACACACGCACACAGGCACACACGCACACACGCACACGTACACGCACACGCACACACTCTCCACTTCTCGACTAATATCCATTAGTCGCCTCTTAAGACAGGCAGGGCGTTCTTGCCTCGGCCGTATTCTTATCTCTGCAAGCCAAACGGACACACACACACACACATACACACACACATACTCACACACGCACAAACACACGCACACACACAAAGACACATACACTCTTCACCTCTCGACTCCTATTCATTAGTCGCCTCTTACGACAGGCAGGGACTTCTTGCCACGGCCGTGTTCTTATCTCTGCGAGGCGAACAGACACACACACATACACACACACGCACACACACACACACACGCACCCACACACATACTCTCTTCACCTCTCGACTCCTACTTATTAGTCGCCCACTCTTCACATCTCGACTCCTACCCATTAGTCGCCCCGTACGATTTGCATCGCCTTCTTGCCACGGCTGTTTTCTTATCTCTGCGAGCCGAAGGGACACACACACATACATACACACACACTCACAAACACACACACACACACGCACGCACGCACGCACACACACATACACTCACACACAAACACGCCCACACGCACACACACATACATTCTTCACCTCTCGACTCCTACCTATTAGTCGCCTCTTACGATAGGCAGGGCCTTCTTGCCTTGGCCGTGTTCTTATCACTGCAAGCCGAACGGACACACACACATACTCACACACGCACACACACACGCACACACGCACACACACATACACTTTTCACCTCTCGACTCCTACTTATTAGTCGCCCACTCTTCGCCTCTCGACTCCTATCCATTAGTCGCCCCGTACGATTTGCATCGCTTTCTTGCCACGGCTGTTTTCTTATCTCTGCGAGCCGAAGGGACACACACACACATACATACACACACACTCACAAAAACACACACGCACGCACACACGCACACACACATACACTCACACACACACAAACACGCCCACACGCACACACACATACATTCTTCACCTCTCGACTCCTACCTATTAGTCGCCTCTTACGATAGGCAGGGACTTCTTGCCACGGCCGTGTTCTTATCTCTGCAAGCCGAACGGACACACACACATACTCACACACGCACACACACACGCACACACGCACACACACATACACTCTTCACCTCTCGACTCCTACTTATTAGTCGCCCACTGTTCGCCTCTCGACTCCTATCCATTAGTCGCCCCGTACGATTTGCATCGCTTTCTTGCCACGGCTGTTTTCTTATCTCTGCGAGCCGAAGGGACACACACACATACATACACACACACTCACAAACACACACACACGCACGCACACACTCACACACACATACACTCACACACACACAAACACGCCCACACGCACACACACATACATTCTTCACCTCTCGACTCCTACCTATTAGTCGCCTCTTACGATAGGCAGGGACTTCTTGCCTCGGTCGTGTTTTTATCTCTGCAAGCCGAACTAACACACACACATACTCACACACGCACACACACACGCACACACACACACTTTTCACCTCTCGACTCCTACTTATTAGTCGCCCACTCTTCGCCACTCGACTCCTATCCATTAGTCGCCCCGTACGATTTGCATCGCTTTCTTGCCACGGCTGTTTTCTTATCTCTGCGGGCCGAAGGGACACACACACATACATACACACACACTCACAAACACACACACACGCACGCACACACTCACACACACATACACTCACACACACACAAACACGCCCACACGCACACACACATACATTCTTCACCTCTCGACTCCTACCTATTAGTCGCCTCTTACGATAGGCAGGGACTTCTTGCCACGGCCGTGTTCTTATCTCTGCAAGCCGAACGGACACACACACATACTCACACACGCACACACACACGCACACACGCACACACACATACACTCTTCACCTCTCGACTCCTACCTATTAGTCGCCCCTTACAACTGGCAGGGTCTTCTTGCCTTGGCCGTATTCTTACCTCTGCAAGCCAAACAGACACACACACATACACACACACTTACACACGCACACACACGCACACACGCACACACACACATACACTCTTCACCTCTCGACTCCTACCAATTAGTCGCCACTTACGACAGGCAGGGCCTTCTTGCCTCGGCCGTATTCTTATCTCTGCAAGCCGAACGGACACACACACACTCACACAGACACGCACGCACACACGCACACACACGCACACACACACACACACACACAAATACACTCTTCACCTCTCGACTCCTACCCATTAGTCGAACCTTACGACAGGCAGGGCCTTCTTGCCTCGGCCGTATTCTTATCTCTGCAAGCCGAACGGACACACACACACTCACACACAGACGCACGCACACACGCACACACACGCACACACGCACACACACACATGCACTCTTCACCTCTCGACTCCTACCAATTAGTCGCCACTTACGACAGGCAGGGCCTTCTTGCCTCGGCCGTATTCTTATCTCTGCAAGCCGAACGGACACACACACACTCACACACACACGCACGCTCACACGCACACACACTCACACACGCACACACACACATACACTCTTCACCTCTCCACTCCTACCTATTAGTCGCCTCTTACGATAGGCAGGGCCTTCTTGCCTCGGTTGTGCTCTTATCTCTGCAAGCCGAACTAACACACACAGATACTCACACACGCACACACGCATACACACATACACTCTTCACCTCTCGACTCCTACTTATTAGTCGCCCCTTACAAGAGGCAGGACCTTTTTGCCTCGGCCGTATTCTTATCTTTGCAAGCCAAACAGACACACACATACACACACACACGCACACACACGCACACACGCACACACACACATACACTCTTCACCTCTCGACTCCTACCCATTAGTCGCCTCTTACGATAGGCAGGGCCTTCTTGCCTTGGCCGTGTTCTTATCACTGCAAGCCGAACGGACACACACACATACTCACACACGCACACACACACGCACACACGCACACACACATACACTTTTCACCTCTCGACTCCTACTTATTAGTCGCCCACTGTTCGCCTCTCGACTCCTATCCATTAGTCGCCCCGTACGATTTGCATCGCTTTCTTGCCACGGCTGTTTTCTTATCTCTGCGAGCCGAAGGGACACACACACATACATACACACACACTCACAAACACACACACACGCACGCACACACTCACACACACATACACTCACACACACACAAACACGCCCACACGCACACACACATACATTCTTCACCTCTCGACTCCCACCTATTAGTCGCCTCTTACGATAGGCAGGGACTTCTTGCCACGGCCGTGTTCTTTTCTCTGCAAGCCGAACGGACACACACACATACTCACACACGCACACACACACGCACACACGCACACACACATACACTCTTCACCTCTCGACTCCTACTTATTAGTCGCCCACTGTTCGCCTCTCGACTCCTATCCATTAGTCGCCCCGTACGATTTGCATCGCTTTCTTGCCACGGCTGTTTTCTTATCTCTGCGAGCCGAAGGGACACACACACATACATACACACACACTCACAAACACACACACACGCACGCACACACTCACACACACATACACTCACACACACACAAACACGCCCACACGCACACACACATACATTCTTCACCTCTCGACTCCTACCTATTAGTCGCCTCTTACGATAGGCAGGGACTTCTTGCCTCGGTCGTGTTTTTATCTCTGCAAGCCGAACTAACACACACACATACTCACACACGCACACACACACGCACACACACACACTTTTCACCTCTCGACTCCTACTTATTAGTCGCCCACTCTTCGCCACTCGACTCCTATCCATTAGTCGCCCCGTACGATTTGCATCGCTTTCTTGCCACGGCTGTTTTCTTATCTCTGCGAGCCGAAGGGACACACACACATACATACACACACACTCACAAACACACACACACGCACGCACACACTCACACACACATACACTCACACACACACAAACACGCCCACACGCACACACACATACATTCTTCACCTCTCGACTCCTACCTATTAGTCGCCTCTTACGATAGGCAGGGACTTCTTGCCACGGCCGTGTTCTTATCTCTGCAAGCCGAACGGACACACACACATACTCACACACGCACACACACATACACTCTTCACCTCTCGACTCCTACCTATTAGTCGCCCCTTACAACTGGCAGGGTCTTCTTGCCTTGGCCGTATTCTTACCTCTGCAAGCCAAACAGACACACACACATACACACACACTTACACACGCACACACACGCACACACGCACACACACACATACACTCTTCACCTCTCGACTCCTACCAATTAGTCGCCACTTACGACAGGCAGGGCCTTCTTGCCTCGGCCGTATTCTTATCTCTGCAAGCCGAACGGACACACACACACTCACACACACACGCACGCACACACGCACACACACGCACACACACACACACACACACAAATACACTCTTCACCTCTCGACTCCTACCCATTAGTCGCCACTTACGACAGGCAGGGCCTTCTTGCCTCGGCCGTATTCTTATCTCTGCAAGCCGAACGGACACACACACACTCACACACAGACGCACGCACACACGCACACACACGCACACACGCACACACACACGCACTCTTCACCTCTCGACTCCTACCAATTAGTCGCCACTTACGACAGGCAGGGCCTTCTTGCCTCGGCCGTATTCTTATCTCTGCAAGCCGAACGGACACACACACACTCACACACACACGCACACACACACATACACTCTTCACCTCTCCACTCCTACCTATTAGTCGCCTCTTACGATAGGCAGGGCCTTCTTGCCTCGGTTGTGCTCTTATCTCTGCAAGCCGAACTAACACACACACATACTCACACACGCACACACGCATACACACATACACTCTTCACCTCTCGACTCCTACTTATTAGTCGCCCCTTACAAGAGGCAGGACCTTTTTGCCTCGGCCGTATTCTTATCTCTGCAAGCCAAACAGACACACACATACACACACACACGCACACACACGCACACACGCACACACACACATACACTCTTCACCTCTCGACTCCTACCCATTAGTCGCCTCTTAACGACAGGCAGTGCCTTCTTGCCACGGCCGTGTTCTCATCTCTGCGAGCCGACCGGACACACACACACACTGACACACACACACATACACACACACACTCACACACGCACGCACACACGCACACACACGCACACACACACACACACACAAATACACTCTTCACCTCTCGACTCCTACCCATTAGTCGCCACTTACGACAGGCAGGGCCTTCTTGCCGCGGCCGTATTCTTATCTCTGCAAGCCGAACGGACACACACACACTCACACACACACGCACGCACACACGCACACACACGCACACACACACACACAAATACACTCTTCACCTCTCGACTCCTACCCATTAGTCGCCACTTACGACAGGCAGGGCCTTCTTGCCTCGGCCGTATTCTTATCTCTGCAAGCCGAACGGACGCACACACTCACACACACACGCACGCACACACGCACACACACGCACACACGCACACACACACATACACTCTTCACCTCTCGACTCCTACCAATTAGTCGCCTCTTACGATAGGCAGGACCTTCTTGCCTCGGTTGTGCTCTTATCTCTGCAAGCCGAACTAACAAACACACATACTCACACACGCACACACGCACACTCGCATACACACATACACTCTTCACCTCTCGACTCCTACTTATTAGTCGCCCCTTACAAGAGGCAGGGCCTTCTTGCCTCGGCCGTATTCTTATCTCTGCAAGCCAAACAGACACAAACATATACACACACACGCACACACACGCACACACGCACACACACATACACTCTTCACCTCTCGACTCCTACCCATTAGTTGCCTCTTAACGACAGGCAGTGCCTTCTTGCCACGGCCGAGTTCTCATCTCTGCGAGCCGACCGGACACACACACACTGACACACACACATACACACACACACACTCACACACGCACGCACACACGCACACACACATACACTCTTCACCTCTCGACTCCTACCCATTATTCTCCTCTTACGACAGGCAGGGCCTTCTTGCCTCGGTCGTGTTCTTATCTCTGCAAGCCGAACTAACACACACACATACTTACACACGCACACACACACGCACACACGCACACACGCACATACACTTTTTACCACTCGCCTACTACTTATTAGTCGCCCACTCTTCACCTCTCGACTCCTACCCATTAGTCGCCCCGTACGATTTGCATCGCTTTCTTGCCACGGCTGTTTACTTATCTCTGCGAGCCGAAGGGACACACACATACACACACACACACTCACAAACATACACACACACACGCACGCACACACGCACACACACATACACTCACACACACACAAACACGCACACACGCACACACACATACATTCTTCACCTCTCGACTCCTACCTATTAGTCGCCTCTTACGACAGGCAGGGCCTTCTTGCCTTGGCAGTGTTCTTATCACTGCAAGCCGAACGGACACACACACCTACTCACACACGCACACACACACGCACACACGCGCACACACATACACTCTTCACCTCTCAACTCCTACCTATTAGGCGCCTCTTACGATAGGCAGGGCCTTCTTGCCTCGGTCGTGTTCTTATTTCTGCAAGCCGAACTGACACACACACATACTCACACACGCACACACACACGCACACACGCACACACACACATACACTCTTCACCTCTAGAATCCTACTTATTACTCGCCTCTTACGACAGGCAGGGCCTTCTTGCCACGGCTGTGTTCTTATCTCTGCGAGCCGACCGCACACACACACACTCACACACAATCACACACTCACATACACACACACTTAAACACGCACGCACACACGCACACACATACACTCTTCACCTCTCGACTCCTACCCATTATTCTCCTCTTTCGACAGGCAGGGACTTCTTGCCACGGGCGTGTTCTTATCTCTGCAAGCCGAACGGACACACACACACACACACGCACACACAAAAACACGCACACAGGCACACACGCACACACGCACACGCACACGTACACGCACACAGTCTCCACCTCTCGACTCCTATCCATTAGTCGCCTCTTACGACATTCAGGGACTTCTTGCCACGGCCGTGTTCTTATCTCTGCGAGCCGAACGGACACACACACACACTCACACACACGCACACACGCAAGCACACATACAGTATTCACCTCTCGACTTCTACCCATTATTCTCCTCTTACGATAGGCAGGGACTACTTGCAACGGCCGTGTTCTTATCTCTGCAAGCCGAACGGACACACACACACGCACACACAAACACACGCACACAGGCACACACGCACATACGCACACACGCACACACTCTCTACCTCTCGATTCCTATCCATTAGTCGCCTCTTAAGAGAGGCAGGGCCTTCTTGCCCCGGCCGTATTCTTATCTCTGGAAGCCGAGCGGACAAACACACACACACACACACACGCACGTTCGCACACACGCACACACACACACTCACACACGCACAAACACAAGCTCACAAGCACACACACACACACATACACTCTTCACCTTTCGACTCCTACCCATTAGTCGCCTCTTACAACAGGCAGGTACTACTTGCCACAGTCGAGTTCTCATCTCTGTGTGCCGAACGGACACACACACTCACACACACACTCACACACACACGCACGCACACACGCACACGCACACGCACACGCACACACTCTCCACCTCTCGACTCCTATCCATTAGTCGCCTCTTAAGACAGGCAGGGCCTTCTTGCCACGGACGTATTCTTATCTCTGCGAGCAGAAGGGACCAACACACACACATACACATATACACACACACATGCTCACACACACACACACGCACACACGAACACACACACACACAAGCACACATACACTCTTCACCTCTCGACTCCTACCCATTAGTTGCCTCTTTCGACAGGCATGGCCTTCTTGCATACAGACACACATACACACTCACACACACACACACCTACACTATTCACCTCTCGGCTCTTACCTATTACTCGCCTCTTACGACAGGCAGGGCCTTCTTGCCACCGCCGTATTCTTATCTCTGCGAGCCGAACGGACACACACACACACTCACACACACGGACACACAGACACCTACACTCTTCACCTCACGACTCCTACCTATTACTCGCCCCTTACGACAGGCAGGGCCTTCTTGCCTCGCTGTATTCTTATCTCTGCAAAACGAACGGACACACATACATGCACACACACTTACACACACGTTCACTCTTCACCTATCGACTCCTACCCATTAGTCGCTCCTTACAGCAGGCATGGCCTTCTTGCCACGACCGAATTCTTATCTCTGTAAGCCGAAGGGACACACACACACACATACACATACATACACACATACTCACACACACACACACGAACACATACACTCTTCACCTCTCGATTCCTACCCATTAGTCGCCTCTTACGACAGGCAGGGCCTTCTTGCTACGGCTGTATTCTTATCTCTGCAAGCCGAACGGACACACACACACATACACTCACACACGCACACACACACACTCACACACAGGTACACTCTTCAACTCGCGACTCCTACCCATTAGTCGCTCCTTACAGCAGGCATGGCCTTCTTACCACGGCCGTATTCTTATCTCTGCGAGCCGTAGGGATACACACACTCACACACACACACGCACGCACACACACACACACACACACTCACAAACACCAACACAGACGCACACGCACACACGCACGCTCACACGAACACACACATACACTCACACACACACACGCACACACACATGCACACACGCACACACACATACACTCTTCACCTCTCGACTCCTACCTATTAGTCGCCTTTTACGATAGGCAGGGCCTTCTTGCCTCCGTCGTGTTCTTATCTCTGCAGGCCGAACTAACACACACACAAACTCACACACGCACACACACACGCACACACACATACACTCTTCACCTCTCGACTCCTACCCATTATTCTCCTCTTACGACAGACAGGGCCTTCTTGCCACGGACGTATTCTTACCTCTGCGAGCCGAACGGACACACACACACACACTCGCACACACACACACACACACACACACATACACGCTTCACCTCTCGACTCCTACCCATTAGTCGTCCGTTACGACATTCAGGGCCTTCTTGCCACGGCCGTATTTTTATCTCTGCGAGCCGAGCGGACACACACACAGTCACACACACATACATACACTATTCACCTCTCGACTCCTCCCTTTTGGTCGCCTCTTACGAGAGGCAGGGCCTTCTTGCCCCGGCCGTATTCTTATCTCTGCAAGCCGAACGGATACACACAGTCACACACACACGCACGCACACACGCACACACACACACACAAATACACTCTTCACCTCTCGACTCCTACCCATTAGTCGCCTTTTACGACTGGCATGTCCTTCTTGCCTCGAGCGTATTCTAATCTCTGCGAGCCGAACGGACACTTACATACACACACACACACACTAACAAACGCACAAACACACACACACACGCACACACACATACACTCTTCACCTCTCGACTCCTACCCATTAGTCACCTCTTACGACAGGCATGGCATTCTTGCCACCGCTGCTTTCTTTTCTCTGCGAGCCGAAGGGACACACATACACACACACACACTCACAAACACACACACACACGCACCCACACACGCACACACATATACACTAACACACACACACACGCACACACGCACACACACATACACTCTTCACCTCTCGATTCCTACCTATTAGTCGCCCCTTACAAGAGGCAGGGCCTTCTTGCCTTGGCCGTATTCTTATCTCTGCAAGCCTAACGGACACACACACATACACACACACACTCACACACGCAAACACACACGCACACACACACACAAACACTCCTCACCTCTCGACTCCTACCCATTAGCCTCTAATTACAACAAGCATGGCCTTCTTGTCACGGCCGTATTCTTATGTCTGCAAGCCGAACGGACACACACAACCATACACACACACTCACATACGCACAAACACAGACACACGCACACACACATATACTCTTCACCTCTCGACTCCTACCCATTAGTCACCTCTTACGACAGGCATGGCAATCTTGCCACCGCTGTTTTCTTTTCTCTGCGAGCCAAAGGGACACACATACACACACACACTCACGGACACACACACACGCACGCACACAGGCACATACACATACACTCACACACACACACGCACACACGCACACACACATACACTCTTCACCTCTCGATTCCTACCTATTAGTCGCCCCTTACAAGAGGCAGTTCTTGCCTCGGCCGTATTCTTATCTCTGCAAGCCAAACGGACACACACACATACTCACACACGCACACACACACACACACGCATACACACATACACTCTTCACCTCTCGTCTCCTACCTATTAGTCGCCCCTTACAAAAGGCAGGGTCTTCTTGCCTTGGCCGTATTCTTATCTCCAAGCCAAACGGACACACAAACATACACACACACTCACACACGCACACACACGCACACACGCACACACACACATATACACTCTTCACCACTCGACTCTTACCCATTAGTCACCGCTTACGACAGGCAGGGCCTTCTTGGCACGGACGTGTTCTTATCTCTGCGAGCCGACCGGACACACACACACTCACACACGCACACACACACGCACACACACACATACACTCTTCACCTCTCGACTCCTACCAATTAGTCGCCTCTTACGACAGGCATGGCCTTCTTGCCACGGCCGTGTTCTCATCTCTGCGATCCTACTGGACACGCACACACTCACACACACAAATACACACACACTCACACACGCACACACACGCACATACGCACACACACACACACACATACACTCTTCACCTCTCGACTCCTCCCTTTTGGTCGCCTCTTACGACAGGCAGGGCCTTCTTGCCACGGCCGTGTTCTCATCTCTGCGATCCTACTGGACACGCACACACTCACACACACAAATACACACACACTCACACACGCACACACACGCACATACGCACACACACACACACATACACTCTTCACCTCTCGACTCCTACCCATTAGTCACCGCTTACGACAGGCAGGGCCTTCTTGACACGGACGTGTTCTTATCTCTGCGAGCCGACCGGACACACACACACTCACACACGCACACACACACGCACACACACACATACACTCTTCACCTCTCGACTCCTACCAATTAGTCGCCTCTTACGACAGGCATGGCCTTCTTGCCTCGGCCGTATTCTAATCTCTGCGAGCCGAATGGACACACACATACATACGCACACACTTACACACGCACAAACACACACACACCCACACACGCACACACACACATACACTATTCACCTCTCGACTCCTACCTATTAGTCGCCCCATAAAAGAGGCAGGGCCTTCTTGCCTCGGCCGTATTCTTATTTCTGCAAGCCAAACAGAGACACACACATACACACACTCTTACACACGCACACACACGCACACGCCTCTTACGACGGGCAGGGCCTTCTTGCCACGGCCGTGTTCTTATCTCTGCGAGCCGACTGGACACACACACTCACACACACAAATACACACACACACTCACACACGCACACACACGCACACACGCACACTCACACACACATACACTCTTCACCTCTCGACTCCTACCTTTTAGTCGCCCCATATAAGAGGCAGGGCCTTCTTGCCTCGGCCGTATTCTTATTTCTGCAAGCCAAACAGACACACACACATACACACAATTACACACGCACACACACGCACACGCCTCTTACGACAGGCAGGGACTTCTTGCCACGGCCGTGTTCTTATCTCTGCGAGCCGACTGGACACACACACTCACACACACAAATGCACACACACACACATACACACACACACACTCACACACACACACGCACACACGCACGCATACACGCACACACACATACACTCACACACACACAAACACGCACACACGCACACACACATACATTCTTCACCTCTCTAATCCTACCTATTAGTCGCCTCTCACGACAGGCAGGGCCTTCTTGCCTCGGCCGTGTTGTTATTTCTGCAAGACGAACGGACACACACACACATACTCACACACGCACACACGCACGCACACACGCACACACACATACACTCACACACACACAAACACGTACACACGCACACACACATACATTCTTCACCTCTTGACTCCTACCTATTAGTCGCCTCTTACGACAGGCAGGGCCTTCTTGCCTTGGCCGTGTTCTTATCTCTGCAAGCCGAACGGACACACACACATACTCACACACGCACACACACGCACACACGCACACACACACATACACTCTTCACCTCTCGACTCCTACTTATTAGTCACCCATTACAAGAGGCAGGGTCTTCTTGCCACGGCTGTATTCTTATCTCTGCAAGCCGAACGGACACACACACAAATACACTCACACACACACACACACTCACACACAGGTACACTCTTCAACTCGCGACTCCTACCCATTAGTTGCTCCTTACAGCAGGCATGGCCTTCTTGCCACGGCCGTATTCGTACTTCTGCGAGCAGAAAAAACACGCACACACACACACACACATACACATACACACACACACGCGCGCACACACACACATACACTCTTTACCTCTCGACTCCTACCCATTAGTCGCTCCTTACAGCAGGCATCGCCTTCTTACCACGGCCGTATTCTTATCTCTGCGAGCCGAAGGGATACACACACACACACACACACACACAGTCACAAACATCCACACAGACGCACACGCACACACGCACGCTCACACGAACACACACATACACTCACACACATACACACATGCACACACGCACACACACACATACACTCTTCACCTCTCGACTCCTACCTATTAGTCGCCTCTTACGATAGGCAGGGCCTTCTTGCCTCGGCCGTGCTCTTATCTCTGCAAGCCGAACGGACACACACACATACTCACACCCGCACACACACATGCACACACGCACACACACACACATACACTCTTCACCTCTCGACTCCTACCTATTAGTCGCCTTTTACGATAGGCAGGGCCTTCTTGCCTCCGTCGTGTTCTTATCTCTGCAGGCCGAACTAACACACACACATACTCACACACGCACACACACACGCACACACACATACACTCTTCACCTCTCGACTCCTACTTATTAGTCGCTCCTTTCAAGCGGCAGGGCCTTTTTGCCTCGGCCGTGTTCTTGTCTCTGCAGGCCGAACGGACACACACACATACTCACACCCGCACACACACATGCACACACGCACACACACACATACACTCTTCACCTCTCGACTCCTACCCATTATTCTCCTCTTACGACAGGCAGGGCCTTCTTGCCACGGCAAGAAGACGGCTCTGCGAGCCGACCGGACACACACACACTGACACACACACAGTCACACATACACTCACACACACACAGACATGCACACACGCACACACACACATACACTCTTCACCTCTCGACTCCTACCTATTAGTCGCCTCTTACGATAGGCAGGGCCTTCTTGCCTCGGCCGTGTTCTTATCTCTGCAAGCCGAACGGACACACAGACATACTCACACCCGCACACACACATGCACACACGCACACACACACATACACTCTTCACCTCTCGACTCCTACCTATTAGTCGCCTCTTACGATAGGCAGGGCCTCCTTGCCTCGGCCGTGTTCTTATCTCTGCAAGCCGAACGGACACACACACATACTCACACCCGCACACACACATGCACACACGCACACACACACATACACTCTTCACCTCTCGACTCCTACCTATTAGTCGCCTTTTACGATAGGCAGGGCCTTCTTGCCTCCGTCGTGTTCTTATCTCTGCAGGCCGAACTAACACACACACATACTCACACACGCACACACACACGCACACACACATACACTCTTCACCTCTCGACTCCTACTTATTAGTCGCTCCTTTCAAGCGGCAGGGCCTTTTTGCCTCGGCCGTATTCTTATCTCTGCATGCCAAACGGACACACAAACATACACACGCACGCACACACACACACATATACACTCTTCACCTCTCGACTCCTACCCATTATTCTCCTCTTACGACAGGCATGGCCTTCTTGCCACGGACGTATTCTTATCTCTGCGAGCCGAACGGACACACACACACACACTCGCACACACACATACACATACACGCTTCACCTATCGACTCCTACCCATTAGTCGCCTCTTACGACATTCAGGGACTTTTTGCCACGGCCGTGTTCTTATCTCTGCGAGCCGAACGGACACACACACTCTCACACACACACGCACACACGCACACACGCACACGCACACACTTTCCACCTCTCGACTCCTATCCATTAGTCGCCTCTTAAGACAGGCAGGGCCTTCTTGCCACGGCCGTATTTTTATCTCTGCAAGCCGAACGGATACACACACTCACACACACACGCACGCACACACGCACACACACACACAAATACACTCTTCACCTCTCGACTCCTACCCATTAGTCGCATTTTACGACTGGCATGTCCTTCTCGTCTCGACCGTATTCTAATCTCTGCGAGCCGTTACGGACACTTACATACATACACACACACTAACAAACGCACAAACACAAACACGCACACACACATACACTCTTCACCTCTCGACTCCTACCCATTAGTCACCTCTTACGACAGGCATGGCATTCTTGCCACCGCTGTTTTCTTTTCTCTGCGAGCCGAAGGGACACACATACACACACACACACTCACAGACACACACACACACACGCACACACGCACACACACATACACACTTCACCTCTCGATTCCTACCTATTAGTCGCCCCTTACAAGAGGCAGGGCCTTCTTGCCTTGGCCGTATTCTTATCTCTGCAAGCCTAACGGATACACACACATACACACACACACTCACACACACACACGCACATACGCACGCACACACGCACACACACATACATTCTTCACCTCTCTAATCCTACCTATTAGTCGCCTCTCACGACAGGCATGGCCTTCTTGCCACAGACGTATTCTTATCTCTGCGAGCCGAAGGGATACACACACATACATACACACACACGTACTCACACACACACGCACACACGCACACACACACACATACACTCTTCACCTCTCGACTCCTACCCATTAGTCGCCCTTTACGACTGGCATGGCCTTCTTGCCACGGCTGTTTTCTTATGTCTGCGAGCACACACGCACACACACGCACACACGCACACACACACATACACTCTTCACCTCTCGACACCTACCTATTAGTCGCCTCTTACGATAGGCAGGGCCTTCTTGCCTCGGTCGTGTTCTCATCTCTGCGAGCCGACCGGACACACACACACACTGACACACACACATACACACACACACTCACACACGCACGCACACACGCACACACACACATACACTCTTCACCTCTCGACTCCTACACATTATTCTCCTCATACGACAGGCAGGGACTTCTTGCCTCGGCCGTGTTCTTATCTCTGCAAGCCGAACGGACACACACACATACTCACACACGCACACACACACGCACACACGCACACACACATACACTCTTCACCTCTCGACTCCTACCTATTAGCTGCCTCTTACGTTAGGCAGGGCCTTCTTGCCTCGGTCGTGTTCTTATTTCTGCAAGCCGAACTAACACACACACATACTCACACACGCACACACGTACGCACACACGCACACACACATACACTCACACACACACAAACACGCACACACGCACACACACATACACTCTTCACCTCTCGACTCCGACTTATTAGTCGCCCATTACAAGAGGCAGGGCCTTCTTGCCTTGGCCGTATTCTTATCTCTGCAAGCCAAACAGACACACACACATACACACACACATACACACACACTTACACACGCACACACACGTACACGCTCACGCACGAACTCTCCACCTCTCGATTCCTATCCATTAGTCGCCTCTTAAGACAGGCTGGGCCTTGTCTTGCCACGGACGTATACCTATCTTAGCGAGCCGAACGGACACACACACACACACTTGCACACATACACACACACACATACACGCTTCACCTATCGACTACTACCCATTAGTCGCTCCTTACAGCAAGCATGGCCTTCCTGCCACGGACGTATTCTTATCTCTGCGAGCCGAAGGGATACACACACACATACACACACATAAACACACACATACACACACACATACTCACACACGCACACACACATACACTCACACACACACAAACACGCACACACGCACACACTTATACATTCTTCACCTCTCGAATCCTACCTATTAGTCGCCTCTTACGATAGGCAGGGCCTTCTTGCCTCGGTCGTGCTCTTATCTCTGCAAGCCGAACGGACACACACACACAGACACACACACTCTCACACGCACTCACACGCACATACGCACACACATATACACTCTTCACCACTCGACTCCTACCCATTAGTCGCCTCTTACGACAGGCAGGGCCTTCTTGCCACGGCCGTGTTCTTATCTCTGCGAGCCGACTGGAAACACACACTCACACACACAAATACACACACACACTCACACACGCACACACACGCACACACACACACTCACACACACATACACTCTTCACCTCTCGACTCCTACCCATTAGTCGCCTCTTACGACAGGCAGGGCCTTCTAGCCACGGCCGTGTTCTTATCTCTGCGAGCCGACTGGACACACACACACTCACACACACAAATACACACACACACTCACACACGCACACACACGCACACTCACACACACATACACTCTACACCTCTCGACTCCTACCCATTAGTCGCCTCTTACGACAGGCAGGGCCTTCTTGCCACGGCCGTGTTCTTATCTCTGCAAGCCGACCGGGCACACTCACACACTCACACACGCACACACACAAACACACGCACTTACACACATACACTCTTCACCTCTCGACTCCTACGCATTAGTCGCCGCTTACGACAGGCAGGGCCTTCTTGGCACGGACGTTTCCTTATCACTGCGAGCCGACAGGACACACACACTCACACACGCACACACACGCACACACACGCACACACACACATACACTCTTCACCTCTCGACTCCTCCCCATTAGTCGCCTCTTACGACAGGCAAGGCCTTCTTGCCTCGGCCGTATTCTTATCTATGCAAGCCGAACGGACACATACACACTCACACACACAAGCACGCACACACGCACACACACGCACACACACAAAAACACTTTTCACCTCTCGACTCCTACCCATTAGTTGCCTCTTACGACAGGCATGGCCTTCTTGCCTCGGCCGTATTCTAATCTCTGCGAGCCGAATGGACACACACATACATACACACACACACTTACACACGCACAAACACACACACACCCACACACGCACACACACACACACACATACACTATTCACCTTTCGACTCCTACCTATTAGTCGCCCCTTACAAGAGAGAGGGCCTTCTTGCCTCGGCCGTATTCTTATCTCTGCAAGCCAAACAGACACACACACATACACACACACTTACACACGCACACACACGCACACACGCACACACACACATACACTCTTCACCTCTCGACTCCTACCAATTAGTCGCCACTTACGACAGGCAGGGCCTTCTTGCCTCGGCCGTATTCTTATCTCTGCAAGACGAACGGACACACACACACTCACACACACACGCACGCACACACGCACACACACGCACACACACACACACACAAATACACTCTTCACCTCTCGACTCCTACCCATTAGTCGCCACTTACGACAGGCAGGGCCTTCTTGCCTCGGCCGTATTCTTATCTCTGCAAGCCGAACGGTCACACACACACTCAAACACAGACGCACGCACACACGCACACACACGCACACACGCACACACACACATGCACTCTTCACCTCTCGACTCCTACCAATTAGTCGCCACTTACGACAGGCAGGGCCTTCTTGCCTCGGCCGTATTCTTATCTCTGCAAGCCGAACGGACACACACACACTCACACACACACGCACGCTCACACGCACACACACGCACACACACACACACACATACACTCTACACCTCTCGACTCCTACTTATTAGTCGCCTCTTACCACAGGCAGGGCCTTCTTGCCTTGGGGGTGTTCTTATCTCTGCAAGCCGAACGGACACACACACATACTCACACACTCACACACACACGCACACACGCACACACACACATACACTCTGCACCTCTCGACTCCTACCTATTAGTCGCCTATTACGATAGGCAGGGCCTGCTTGCCTCGGTCGTGTTCTTATTTCTGCAAGCCGAACTAATACACACACATACTCATACACGCACACACACACGCACACACGCACACACACACACATACACTCTTCACCTCTCGACTCCTACTTATTAGTCGCCCATTACAAGAGGCAGGGCCTTCTTGCCTCTGCCGTATTTTTATCTCTGCAAGCCAAACAGACACACACACATACACACACACTTACACACGCACCCACACACACACACATACGCACGCACACACGCACACACACATACATTCTTCACCTCTCTAATCCTACCTATTAGTCGCCTCTCACGACAGGCAGGGCCTTCTTGCCTCGGCCGTGTTCTTATTTCTGCAAGACGAAAGGACACACACACACACACACATACTTACACACGCACACACACACGCACACACGCACACACACACACATACACTCTTCACCTCTCGACTCCAACCTATTAGTCGCCTATTACGATAGGCAGGGCCTGCTTGCCTCGGTCGTGTTCTTATTTCTGCAAGCCGAACTAATACACACACATACTCACACACGCACACACACACGCACACACGCACACACACACACACACATACACTCTTCACCTCTCGACTCCTACTTATTAGTCGCCCATTACAAGAGGCAGGGCCTTCTTGCCTCTGCCGTATTTTTATCTCTGCAAGCCAAACAGACACACACACATACACACACACTTACACACGCACCCACACGCACACGCACACGCACACACTCTCCACCTCTCGACTCCTATCCATTAGTCGCCTCTTACGACAGGCATGGCCTTCTTGCCACCGCTTTTTTCTTATCTCTGCGAGCGAAGGGACACACACACACACACATACACACACACACTCACACACACACACGCACACACGCACACACACATACATTCTTCACCTCTCTAATCCTACCTATTAGTCGCCTCTCACGACAGGCAGGCCCTTCTTGCCTCGGCCGTGTTCTTATTTCTGCAAGACGAACGGACACACACACACACACATACTTACACACGCACACACACACGCACACACCCACACACACACACACATACACTCTTCACCTCTCGACTCCTACTTATTAGTCCTATCTTACCACAGGCAGGGCCTTCTTGCCTTGGGGGTGTTCTTATCTCTGCAAGCCGAACGGACACACACACATACTCACACACTCACACACACACGCACACACGCACACACACACACACACACTCTTTACCTCTCGACTCCTACCTATTAGTCGCCTATTACGATAGGCAGGGCCTGCTTGCCTCGGTCGTGTTCTTATTTCTGCAAGCCGAACTAATACACACACATACTCACACACGCACACACACACGCACACACGCACACATACACACATACACTCTTCACCTCTCGACTCCTACTTACTAGTCGCTTATTACAAGAGGCAGGGCCTTCTTGCCTCTGCCGTATTTTTATCTCTGCAAGCCAAACAGACACACACACATACACACACACTTACACACGCACCCACACGCACACGCACACGCACACACTCTCCACCTCTCGACTCCTATCCATTAGTCGCTTCTTACGACAGGCATGGCCTTCTTGCCACCGCTTTTTTCTTATCTCTTCGAGCGAAGGGACACACACACACACACATACACACACACACTCACACACACACACGCACATACGCACACACACACGCACACACACATACATTCTTCACCTCTCTAATCCTACCTATTAGTCGCCTCTCACGACAGGCAGGGCCTTCTTGCCTCGGCCGTGTTCTTATTTCTGCAAGACGAACGGACACACACACACACACATACTTACACACGCACACACACACGCACACACGCACACACACACACACATACACTCTTCACCTCTCGACTCCTACTTATTAGTCCTATCTTACCACAGGCAGGGCCTTCTTGCCTTGGGGGTGTTCTTATCTCTGCAAGCCGAACGGACACACACACATACTCACACACTCACACACACACGCACACACGCACACACACACACATACACTCTTTACCTCTCGACTCCTACCTATTAGTCGCCTATTACGATAGGCAGGGCCTGCTTGCCTCGGTCGTGTTCTTATTTCTGCAAGCCGAACTAATACACACACATACTCACACACGCACACACACACGCACACACGCACACATACACACATACACTCTTCACCTCTCGACTCCTACTTACTAGTCGCTTATTACAAGAGGCAGGGCCTTCTTGCCTCTGCCGTATTTTTATCTCTGCAAGCCAAACAGACACACACACATACACACACACTTACACACGCACCCACACGCACACGCACACGCACACACTCTCCACCTCTCGACTCCTATCCATTAGTCGCCTCTTACGACAGGCATGGCCTTCTTGCCACCGCTTTTTTCTTATCTCTGCGAGCGAAGGGACACACACACACACACATACACACACACACTCACACACACACACGCACACACGCACACACACATACATTCTTCACCTCTCTAATCCTACCTATTAGTCGCCTCTCACGACAGGCAGGCCCTTCTTGCCTCGGCCGTGTTCTTATTTCTGCAAGACGAACGGACACACACACACACACATACTTACACACGCACACACACACGCACACACCCACACACACACACACATACACTCTTCACCTCTCGACTCCTACTTATTAGTCGCCTCTTACCACAGGCAGGGCCTTCTTGCCTTGGGGGTGTTCTTATCTCTGCAAGCCGAACGGACACACACACATACTCACACACTCACACACACACGCACACACGCACACACACACATACACTCTGCACCTCTCGACTCCTACCTATTAGTCGCCTATTACGATAGGCAGGGCCTGCTTGCCTCGGTCGTGTTCTTATTTCTGCAAGCCGAACTAATACACACACATACTCATACACGCACACACACACGCACACACGCACACACACACACATACACTCTTCACCTCTCGACTCCTACTTATTAGTCGCCCATTACAAGAGGCAGGGCCTTCTTGCCTCTGCCGTATTTTTATCTCTGCAAGCCAAACAGACACACACACATACACACACACTTACACACGCACCCACACGCACACGCACACGCACACACTCTCCACCTCTCGACTCCTATCCATTAGTCGCCTCTTAAGACAGGCAGGGCCTTCTTGCCACGGACGTATACCTATCTCTGCGAGCCGAACGGACACACACACACACTTGCACACATACACACATACACGCTTCACCTCTCGACTCCTACTCATTAGTCGCTCCTTACAGCAAGCATGGCCTTCTTGCCACGGACGTATTCTTATCTCTGCGAGCCGAAGGGATACACACACACATACACACACACACACGCACACACGCACACACACATACACTCTTCACCTCTTGACTCCTACCTATTAGTCGCCTCTTACGATAGGCAGGGCCTTCTTGCCTCGGTCGTGCTCTTATCTCTGCAAGCCGAACCGACACACACACACATACACACACACTCTCACACGCACACACACGCACATACGCACACACATATACACTCTTCACCTCTCGACTCCTACCCATTAGTCGCCTCTTACGACAGGCAGGGCCTTCTTGCCACGGCCGTGTTCTTATCTCTGCGAGCCGACTGGACACACACACACTCACACACACAAATACACACACACACTCACACACGCACACACACGCACACTCACACACACATACACTCTTCAAAATCCGACTCCTACCCATTAGTCGCCTCTTACGAAAGGCAGGGCCATCTTGCCACGGCCGTGTTCTTATCTCTGAGAGCCGACTGGACACACACACACACTCACACACGCACACACACGCACACACGCACTTACACACATACACTCTTCACCACTCGACTCCTACGCATTAGTCGCCGCTTACGACAGGCAGGGCCTTCTTGGCACGGACGTGTCCTTATCACTGCAAGCCGACCGGACACACACACTCACACACGCACACACACACGCACACACGCACACACACACACACACACACACACACACACATACACTTTTCACCTCTCGACTCCTACCCATTATTCTCCTATTACGACAGGCAGGGACTTCTTGCCACGGCCGTGTTCTTATCTCTGCAAGCCGAACGGACACACACACATACTCACACACTCACACACACACGCACACACGCACACACACACATACACTCTTCACCTCTCGACTCCTACCTATTAGTCGCCTATTACGATAGGCAGGGCCTGCTTGCCTCGGTCGTGTTCTTATTTCTGCAAGACGAACGGACACACACACACACACATACACACACACACTCACACACACACACGCACATACGCACGCACACACGCACACACACATACATTCTTCACCTCTCTAATCCTACCTATTAGTCGCCTCTCACGACAGGCAGGGCCTTCTTGCCTCGGCCGTGTTCTTATTTCTGCAAGACGAAAGGACACACACACACACACACACATACTTACACACGCACACACACACGCACACACGCACACACACACACATACACTCTTCACCTCTCGACTCCTACTTATTAGTCGCCTCTTACCACAGGCAGGGCCTTCTTGCCTTGGGGGTGTTCTTATCTCTGCAAGCCGAACGGACACACACACATACTCACACACTCACACACACACGCACACACGCACACACACACATACACTCTTCACCTCTCGACTCCTACCTATTAGTCGCCTATTACGATAGGCAGGGCCTGCTTGCCTCGGTCGTGTTCTTATTTCTGCAAGCCGAACTAATACACACACATACTCACACACGCACACACACACGCACACACGCACACACACACACACATACACTCTTCACCTCTCGACTCCTACTTATTAGTCGCCCATTACAAGAGGCAGGGCCTTCTTGCCTCTGCCGTATTTTTATCTCTGCAAGCCAAACAGACACACACACATACACACACACTTACACACGCACCCACACGCACACGCACACGCACACACTCTCCACCTCTCGATTCCTATCCATTAGTCGCCTCTTACGACAGGCATGGCCTTCTTGCCACCGCTTTTTTCTTATCTCTGCGAGCGAAGGGACACACACACACACACACATACACACACACACTCACACACACACACGCACACACGCACACACACATACATTCTTCACCTCTCTAATCCTACCTATTAGTCGCCTCTCACGACAGGCAGGGCCTTCTTGCCTCGGCCGTAAGCTTATTTCTGCAAGCCGAACGGACACACACACACACTCACACACACACGCACGCACACACGCACACACACTCACACACACACACAAATACACTCTTCACCTCTCGACTCCTACCCATTAGTCGCCTCTTACGACAGGCATGGCCTTCTTGCCTCGTCCGTATTCTAATCTCTGCGAGCCGAATGGACACACACATACATACACACACACTTACACACGCACAAACACACACACACCCACACACGCACACACACACATACACTATTCACCTCTCGACTCCTACCTATTAGTCGCCCCATACAAGAGGCAGGGCCTTCTTGCCTCGGCCGTATTCTTATTTTTGCAAGCCAAACAGACACACACACATACACACACACTTACACACGCACACACACGCACACGCCTCTTACGACAGGCAGGGCCTTCTTGCCACGGCCGTGTTCTTATTTCTGCAAGCCGAACGGACACACACACACACGCACACACAAACACACGCACACAGGCATACACGCACACACGCACACGCACACGCACACACTCTCCACCTCTCGACTCCTATCCATTAGTCGCCTCTTAAGACAGGCAGGGCCTTCTTGCCACAGACGTATTCCTATCTCTGCGAGCCGAACGGACACACACACACACTTGCACACACACACACACACACACACACACACATACACACACACATACACGCTTCACCTCTCGACTCCTACCAATTAGTCGCTCCTTACAGCAAGCATGGCCTTCCTGCCACGGACGTATTCTTATCTCTGCGAGCCGAAGGGATACACACACACATACACACACATACACACACACACATACACACACACATACTCACACACGCACGCACACACGCACACACACATACACTCACACACACACAAACACGCACACACGCACACACACATACATTCTTCACCTCTCGAATCCTACCTATTAGTCGCCTCTTACGATAGGCAGGGCCTTCTTGCCCCGGTCGTGCTCTTATCTCTGCAAGCCGAACGGACACACACACACATACACACACACTCTCACACGCACTCACACGCACATACGCACACACATATACACTCTTCACCACTCGACTCCTACCCATTAGTCGCCTCTTACGACAGGCAGGGCCTTCTTGCCACGGCCGTGTTCTTATCTCTGCGAGCCGACTGGACACACACACTCACACACACAAATACACACACACACTCACACACGCACACACACGCACACACGCACACTCACACACACATACACTCTTCACCTCTCGACTCCTACCCATTAGTCGCCTCTTACGACAGGCAGGGCCTTCTAGCCACGGCCGTGTTCTTATCTCTGCGAGCCGACTGGACACACACACACTCACACACACAAATACACACACACACTCACACACGCACACACACGCACACTCACACACACATACACTCTACACCTCTCGACTCCTACCCATTAGTCGCCTCTTACGACAGGCAGGGCCTTCTTGCCACGGCCGTGTTCTTATCTCTGCGAGCCGACCGGGCACACTCACACACTTACACACGCACACACACAAACACACGCACTTACACACATACACTCTTCACCTCTCGACTCCTACGCATTAGTCGCCGCTTACGACAGGCAGGGCCTTCTTGGCACGGACGTTTCCTTATCACTGCGAGCCGACAGGACACACACACTCACACACGCACACACACGCACACACACACATACACTCTTCACCTCTCGACTCCTCCCCATTAGTCGCCTCTTACGACAGGCAAGGGCTTCTTGCCTCGGCCGTATTCTTATCTCTGCAAGCCGAACGGACACATACACACTCACACACACAAGCACGCACACACGCACACACACGCACACACACAAAAACACTTTTCACCTCTCGACTCCTACCCATTAGTTGCCTCTTACGACAGGCATGGCCTTCTTGCCTCGGCCGTATTCTAATCTCTGCGAGCCGAATGGACACACACATACATACACACACACACACTTACACACGCACAAACACACACACACCCACACACGCACACACACACACACATACACTATTCACCTTTCGACTCCTACCTATTAGTCGCCCCTTACAAGAGAGAGGGCCTTCTTGCCTCGGCCGTATTCTTATCTCTGCAAGCCAAACAGACACACACACATACACACACACTTACACACGCACACACACGCACACACGCACACACACACATACACTCTTCACCTCTCGACTCCTACCAATTAGTCGCCACTTACGACAGGCAGGGCCTTCTTGCCTCGGCCGTAATCTTATCTCTGCAAGCCGAACGGACACACACACACTCACACACACACGCACGCACACACGCACACACACGCACACACACACACACACACAAATACACTCTTCACCTCTCGACTCCTACCCATTAGTCGCCACTTACGACAAGCAGGGCCTTCTTGCCTCGGCCGTATTCTTATCTCTGCAAGCCGAACGGACACACACACACTCAAACACAGACGCACGCACACACGCATACACACGCACACACGCACACACACACATGCACTCTTCACCTCTCGACTCCTACCAATTAGTCGCCACTTACGACAGGCAGGGCCTTCTTGCCTCGGCCGTATTCTTATCTCTGCAAGCCACACAGACACACACACATACATACACACACGCACACACACGCACACACGCACACACACACACACATACACTCTTCACCCCTCGACTCCTACCCATTAGTCGCCTCTTAACGACAGGCAGTGCCTTCTTTCCACGGCCGTGTTCTCATCTCTGCGAGCCGACCGGACACACACACACACTGACACACACACATACACACACACACTCACACACGCACGCACACACGCACACACATACATACACTCTTCACCTCTCGACTCCTACCCATTATTCTCCTCTTACGACAGGCAGGGACTTCTTGCCACGGCCGTGTTCTTATCTCTGCAAGCCAAACAGACACACACACACGCACACACACACACACGCACACGCACCCGCACACGCACACACTCTCCACCTCTCGACTCCTATCCATTAGTCGCCTCTTACGACAGGCATGGCCTTCTTGCCACCGCTTTTTT
This sequence comes from Diabrotica undecimpunctata, assembly GCF_040954645.1. NCBI lineage: Eukaryota > Metazoa > Arthropoda > Insecta > Coleoptera > Chrysomelidae > Diabrotica > Diabrotica undecimpunctata. The sequence continues at coordinate 1,160,061 of NW_027311890.1, read as the reverse complement.
CTTATCTCTGCGAGCGAAGGGACACACACACATACACACACACACACTCACACACACATGC